>NW_015619418.1:0-1178 GCF_001515605.1 Sinocyclocheilus anshuiensis
CACACACACACACACACACACACACACACACACACACTTAATCTGTTTCTACATTCAGGAGAAACCGACTAAATGTGCACCACTTCAGCGCATTGTATTTTAGTGCAATATATACTGCCGCCAAACCATCTTAGCTGCATCGTGTGCATATTTAATTGCATTTTATGATAAAAGTATAAAATGATGATCATAATAATAATAACAAGTGTAGTAAATAAATTGATGCATTTACAAAGATGATCAGTCTAAATGTATTTTTCTAGTGCGAGACGTATGAAATATATATAACGCACACCAGGTATTTGATTTATATTCATTGAATGTTAAGAAATAAAATATTTTTGACAAAACCTATGAAAAGTACCATGATGAATCAAAATATGTAGTTCTTTATTATATATAAATATTATAGAATGTATATATAACATTATAAAATAAGAAAAAAGTATAAAAATATGCATATAAAATGTATATAATACACACTAGATATTTGATGTAATAATTGATAGAAATATAATATAATATAATATAAAAATTAAATACATCTATTTGAATATAACAATAATTATTTATTTATTCCTTCATTCATTCCTTTTATTGATCTCATTTATGTTTTTTGGGAAACTGACATTTTGAGAAGTACATGAAATATTTGATTAAATATTTTAAAAATCACACTCCCGTTGGATCAATTTAGCTGTTTTTTATTCAAGGGTTAATTTAAAATATCGTCATGCCTCTTTCCATGCAAATGAAGCTCATCACAGAAATGCATGCAATTTGTGGAATACTAATTTAATAATTAATGTAATCATTTTAATGTATTTATTGAATATAATACTGACAGTGTGGGCCACATTCAGGTTTGCAGCCTCATTTTTTTGGCCATGTTTGCAGCCCAAATAATTCCTAAAATAAATCATGTGCTGAAACAACACAGGCAGTGTGTGCAAATAAATGACTGGACACAGTTGAGTGAGTGAATTCCCCTCTCAGATGTAGAATGTACAAATACTGCAGGTTCTAAAAATATCTGCAAATCAAAAGCAGAACAAACACATTCGCAAACACTTATGTTCTTTCTATATTTGCTTCTCCCTCTCCCGTTCTCACTGAACTTTGGACCTTCACATGATGGTCACACACACACACACACACACACACACACACACACACAC
>NW_015619419.1:0-1329 GCF_001515605.1 Sinocyclocheilus anshuiensis
AAATAAATAAATAAATAAATAAATAATGAATAAATAATGAATGAATGAATGAATGAATTCATATGTAAATAAAACTCATTAAAAGGACAAAAAACAAACTAGTAAATAATAAAAATATATATATATATATTTATAACAATTAACAAAAAATATAATAGTATATCAATACTACTTACATAACACTGAATTAAGCTAAATCTGCAACCTTGTTGCTTACTTTTTTTTTAATTTCACTATGTAGCAGTGATATATATATATATAAACATGACATAACTTTGAAATGAGAAGTACATTATGTATTGGTCACTACCCGCAGTTGAACAGCAGTGGGGTTGGCGTCCTTGAGTTTGGCTCTTTTAGTTTGGCCTCAGTGAGCTAACATTGTGCTGAATTAGCTGCTATGTAAATGACTCAAGCCAAATCTGCTTATGCAAATAAACCCAAACACAGCTTTCATAGGTGCTTCATAAATGGGCTTCAGATACAGTGACCCAAAATTTTGGACTTTGGTATTTGGACTTTTATAACACACTTAAAAATGTCTAAATGTCATTGAATAGATAAAAATACCACTGTAGTTGTTGAGTTTTTGTCTGACGACACTATATTTCATTCGAAGTGAATGTAAAGAAGGCTGTAAACGGTTTATAATGGGTTGCACTGTTTTAGGTATTGTCGAAGTGTTTATAATGATTATATCACTGTTTATGACAGATTTTAAACAGGTCTCTAAATTAACTAAAGTCAACATCTTATTTAAGTAGTATGTACAATTCAATGCATTACTTTTTTTGGTAAAAAATTAACAAAAATCACTTACTGATTAATTAAAATCAGCAAGTACATTAGACGGTGTTCAAAACTGTCTCCTTACCCTACCCCGATTCACAATGGTAAGCTTATAATAATGATTTCTAATTTGAGCTTTCGGGTCCGATTTTGCGGAAAATGTCAGTTTGAGGTGAGGAGATTGAAGACTGACACAGAGATGTTTCTTTCTATATTTCAGTGGCTCAATAAGTATTTAGCTAACATTAGCACATTTGTTCGCTTTAGAGCTATTCTGCTCTGAAGTGATTTATATTTTAACATTTATGTTTTCAATTGGTCAGAACAAAAGCGGCAGATATGTTACTTATTGTTCAGATGACATATTTTTGGATATATGCCGTATGTGGATGTGACATGACAGATCCGCTCTGATATGGTGATCATGATTCATTCGTGACAAACTCCACAAGTAACTTGCAATTAAAAAAATGTGTTTCAGCAAGAAATGGCGGTAAAGAGACAAAACTTCCATACTTCAGTTTAAAATAAAAACAAAGA
>NW_015619420.1:0-1331 GCF_001515605.1 Sinocyclocheilus anshuiensis
TTTTTTTTTTTACTGCTAGGAAATAGTCCGTTTGACATATTGCCAAACATCCTTCCTGGCGGACAACCACTATGCGACCTCTAGGATTTTCAGCAGTGATTTTAAGTTGTTGTTTTTTTAAACGTTGCGGTACCACACCCCTTGATGGTCTTCAACCAAGGTTTGATGCCAGAATGCAGGTGAGTGATGGTATTGTACAAACTTTGTGCTTGGTGAAAGTGAGGTAAGGTAGACAAAATGGGGTGAAGATATAGAGAGGCAAGGGGCCATGTCAGCAGAAGGCCACTCACATAACTGAGACAAATAGGCTGCTGTTGAGGCAGCCTTTCCTTTGATGGACCTAAAAGTTTAATTGTTGCAGTCAGAGGGTCCAGCAGGTTAGGCATGAGGATGTTTTGGGGCAGTTGAAGGCCCATCCGAGTACAGCCTGGTCAGTGAAGACATCAAATCGCCTTCTTACCAGGTAATGCCTCCATTTTTCAACAGCCCAAACCACAGCTAGACATTCCTTCTCAGAAGAACTATAATTAATTTCTGATCTTGTTAAGGTCCGTGATGCATAAGACACCACCTTTTCTCCTTCCTCTGAGTGTTGAGTGAGAATGGTGCTCAGTCCTATCAATCCATCAATTTTTCTCAGGCCCAAAAATTGCTGCAGGGCTTTGAGATCTTACGGTGAGGGGTGAATTCTACAACGGCCCAGGTCTTCTCTCTGTCTATCTCCACACTCCCCTCTGAGACTATATGGCTGAGGAACCTGAGTTGTCACTTGAAGAAGTCACAGTTTTTCATGTTCAGCCTCAGGTTGGCTTGGGTCAGTTTATGGAGAACAGTGCTGACATGTTGCCTGTGTTCTTCTAATGAATTTGAATAGATAATTATGTCATCAATATATATGAAGCAGATTTTTCCCCTCAAGTTTGCCAGGACTCTTTCCATCAGATGCTGGAAGGTGGCAGCAGCATTTCTGAGTCCATATGACATAGACTTGAACTGAAATAGTCCTTTGGTGGTGATAAAGGCAGTCTTCTCTCCACTCAGTTCCTCCATCTCCACCTGCCAGTATACCCAGACTGCAGACCCAATGAACTAAACCAGGAGGCACCTTCCAGGGATTCTAAGATGTCATGAATCAGCAGCATTGGGTAAGTGTTGGGTACGGTCTTGCTGTTTGCTTCCTTTAACCTCCTGGGGTCGACTTGCAGATTTTAATGATAACAGCGAAAATAACTTAAAATGCTCCGTATAAATGCTCCGATACTTGATCGTACATATAAGAGTAATAAAGCATTTAAATATGTAAAGGGTCTACTTTTATTTGTGTACACTCA
>NW_015619421.1:0-1328 GCF_001515605.1 Sinocyclocheilus anshuiensis
ATCAGGAAGGGGGCCAACACTTTTTCACACCACTGTATAACTAAAATGGATTGAACTTTTTTCAGAATGTAGCATCTAGACGTTTTTAAAAACAGCAAAATTAATGAGCAGGAGAAAACTATACATTATTATGTAATGGTAAAGCAATGATATTATGGGGTGACTGCAACCACAAGTTGGCACGAAAATAAAAGAATAAAATAAACCAAAAAAAATTACAATTGCCCACACAACACTGCAGTAAGACTTTCACAACTAAATTTAGTATCCATTAATGAGGCGAGAGTGCTGGATGGAATGCAGAGGTCAGCACTCTTCTAAACCTGCGTCAGACCTGAGTCCAGCCTGTGCTGTGAGCTGCCTGCAGCCCTCACACCCATTTCCCTCACTGCCGTCTCTAATGAGACGTTTCCTTCTACACCTCCCAGGAGCAGCCGGCAGGGAGGACGAGGGTGTAAATGAGACTACTATTTTTGTCGCTCTATGTATGTGCATTAGTCATAGTGTGAATGAAGAAATCTGGTTATGATCAGACTACAGGCATTTCAAGCTGATTTCACCTCACATATCGTCTACTCAAGGTGCTCGTTTGTGAAATGAAACAAAGTAAATTGATCTTTATTGGTGCAGTTATAATCATTGCCAAATACATTATGTGGTTTTATGCTGGAGGATATAAAATATCTCAAATCTAACATTTATCAGTAACACTGTGCAATCAGGATTCATTAATGTTCATGTTTGCTAATGCATTAACTCATTTTAACAATTGAGAAGTTATTGTAAAACTCATTAACTTTTTAATCGGTCACAACTTCAATTATATTCTCAGTCAAGGTAAGGTCACACTTACTGTTGTTTGACGAAATTTCACCGGTGACACCTAGTCATTTCAATAGGAATCTGTGCGATTTGGAATTTAACACGAGGGCACAAAGTTCCTCATGCAGATTTTGCTTGTGTTTAGGTTGGTCACAAATGTACAAAATGACCAACAGAAAGCTGCCTAGGTTGAAAGTGAATTGTCTGCTCACGAAATTTCCCTGAAATGCCTTTAATGTGACCGCACCTTCACAATTAAAATATCTATGCAAACCGTCACTCTTCTGGTAATCCTTTTACATACCATGCTAAAGTTTCTTGTTTTATTGCCTGTTTTACCGTTTACAGTGTGGTGTGAATGCATACTAACCAGATCTATGGTCTTGGCTGTAGCTTTGGAACTGTCATCACACCAGGTCTCACACCACAGCCACTCCTGAGGTAAGGACTTGATGGCTACTTGATGGATCATGTTGTTGGGAAGGTCCTGTTAGCATCAAACCCCA
>NW_015619422.1:0-1331 GCF_001515605.1 Sinocyclocheilus anshuiensis
CCCGCTGCAGACTTCGCTGAACCACGCCCCCCTCGCCACATATATATATATTTTTTTTTTATTCAGTCTTTTTTTATTGACCTGAACATTTTGTCTTTTCATAATGAACTAAAAAAATTCCTCAGCGAATACTTCCTATTGTCCAGTATTCAAATAAATACAAGTCAGTCCATATTTGTACACTGTTAGAAGAAATGTGCAAAAATTGTACAACAGCTTGTCACTGGGGCAGTACCCTCAAAGGAACACCTTTGTACCTTCTTGACCCCTAAATGGTTCATATTAGTAATGTAAATCATTAATATTCACCCTTAAGGTAGTAATATGTAAGTACTCTTATGGTACTATTATGAATCCTTTAGAGGCAAAGAAGGTATAAATGTGTTCCTTTGAGGGTACTTCCTCAGTGACATGCTGTTGTACCCCTAAAGGTACAATTTTTGCACTTTTTTTCTGAGAGTGTATGGAGCTGGCCATCCTCTTATGAAAGTCTATTCTAAAAAGAGTGTATTTCAGCTCTACAAGTAGTTTCATTTGGGATATGTAATAGAAAAGCATTGCAGTATATGAATACAATCTTGTAGTTGCAAGACTCTGCTGGGCATTCTTGTAGGTTGGTGATTCTGGTCTCATTGTTACACACAATTTCTAGCCTGCTGTGTTTCAAATGGAATGGAGTCATATTGAATGACAACTGGCCTCAGTCACAAAAGGAGGCCTTCATGGTCAGACTCCGCTGCCCTCGAACCGTGACAAAAACGATAAACCACCAGTGCAGCTACTATACCACCAGCTACTATATCAGGCCACAGCAGCAGTTAATTGTTTATCTTGAACTAATTTGAAAATAATTACAAATCTGACCCACCAAGATAAATAATGCATTAGCAGATGAATAGAATGAAGAGGAT
This sequence comes from Sinocyclocheilus anshuiensis, assembly GCF_001515605.1. NCBI lineage: Eukaryota > Metazoa > Chordata > Actinopteri > Cypriniformes > Cyprinidae > Sinocyclocheilus > Sinocyclocheilus anshuiensis. The sequence continues at coordinate 912 of NW_015619422.1, forward strand.
GATTAAATATGGGGAAGAGGCTTTGGACACTAAAATATCAGTTGGGCTTCATAATTATAATGGCAGTTCTCCTTCAGGTTATTTTGTGCTGAATGCTTGAGATTATGAGAATCAGATTATTTAATCAATTAATACCTGACAAAGTTAAAACCAGGTTAACAAGATTAAAACTCTGATGTTATCCGAGTTAAATTAAGTTTTTTTTTTAAGTAAAAATAGATAGCCCATGCAAAAATTAAAACTGAGAAAGGTAAAAGATATTTTTAAGAATATTTTCTTTCCCACTGACTTTAGTTGTATGTTTGTCAATACAATGGAAGTCAGTGGGAACCGGAACTCTTTTGTTACCAACATTCTTCAAAATAGCTTCAAATAGCTTCAAAATATCATCTTATATGTTCCACAGAAGAAGAAGAAGAA
>NW_015619423.1:0-1330 GCF_001515605.1 Sinocyclocheilus anshuiensis
CACACACACGCTCACACACACACACACACACACGCGCACGCACGCACGCTCTCGCGCACACACACACACGCACACGCTCTCACACACACTCTCACACACGCACACACGCTCTCACACACACTCTCTCACACACACACACACACGCTCACACACACATTAAAAAAAATAAATAAAAGCCATTTTAAATTTTAATAAATAATATCCTTTCTGTGTTTTTTCCAGTCTGTGATTCAACTCAAACTCCTGGCAGCAGGCTGATAGTTTATCTGGGTCAGGGGTGAGATGACGTCTGTCAGGAACACAGCGAGTCGCTCTGACCTGCGGCTCTAATTGAGCTTCACCGCACAAACGTCTGATGAAGAACGTCTGATGAAGAACGGCTCTCAGAGGTCACGGGGTCGCGCCTCCCAGCTGTTTAGGTCTGTCCTTAAGGCGCGGCTCCCGACAGGAGCGGATCAGAGCCTGACTCTCCCGGCCCGCAGGAGGCTTTAACTCCAGTTTACTCAACCTTGACACTCGACGGCACTCATTACACTCACGTCTCACATCACAGCAGATGCAGGAGGCCTGAAAGCAGCAAGCGGAGGAAAAACGCAGTTTTCAGCGACTCAACCAGAGATTCCCTTCATACAGGCCAGACCTCAACGGTTTAGACGTGTGAGCGCTCGAAGAGCATCTAAAGAGCAGCTCAGGGAAACACTGATAAAGCGTCGGCCCGAGCAGACCTTTCATTTGCAGACCGCCGAGTTTTGACCTTTGGAGTGGCAAAACTTAAACAAGCAGCTCACTAAACAAGCAAAGCGTTCACAGAGCCGTCGACAGATAAGAGTTTCCTGTGGGAATATCCAGTGCTATAAGTGAAACTGTGTCAGACACAACAACGAGCGAAACGGCAAGAAACACACCGATAACAGCAGAACACGACAGCCGCTGCAAACACACACAACGATTCACACAAACACTGGAGCTCACACACACCATCACACACGCCAGTTCATTTCGATTTGTGTGGAAGATTACAAAATGAACATATGCCAAAAAAAAAAGGATTCGTGGAATATGAAATACAACTGGTCAGAGCCCCATTAAAGAATTAATTTCAGATTATTCATCATCATCAAGTACAAATGATAGTCAGAGCATAACCACCAATTATTACTTTTATTATTGTAAAAATACATATACAGACAGACAGACTGACAGTTATATAAAATTATTATTTATTATTATAATTAGATATCATGATATATAATAATAATAATAATGAGTTTTTCTACAATAATAGAAATACTAGGAAAAAATTATGTGTGTATATATATATATATATATA
>NW_015619424.1:0-1331 GCF_001515605.1 Sinocyclocheilus anshuiensis
TGACCAGCAAACAAGTGTGATTCCCAAATGAACAATACCAGAAGGTTAAAGGTGCACACCAGCAGACCCATCAATCATGCTCCATTGTCTGCGACCAATTCCTGTACAAACACACAGACACACACACACAAACAGACAAGCAAACCACAGCAGCAACACAGATACAGAGTATCTTAACACTACAGCTTCAGATTTACCTGGAATACTGTGTGCATTCCAGGAGTGCACAACTCGTTCAAGTCCAATTTGAGCAACTTGACATGTCAAAGTAGATACACAGTATTGTGTGAGGTTATCCTGCATATCAAGCTCCTCCTGATCGACTAACTGGATGAGTGCCCCTTTCAGCGGGTAGTTTACTCTGTTGTTGACTTCTGGCCATATTCTTTCAATAATGTGATTCTGTTTAATAAATAGAAAGAAGAATTAGGCAGGAAAGTGTGTTGACAAACTATGGTGTCAGACTGACAAAACCTTGTTTGCAAGTATAAAATTATAAAATGATTAAAGTTTAAAGGTTTTAAAGCACAGACAGTCATTCAGAGATGTTGTATTGTAAGGAGCATGGTGAGGCTGTTTCTACCAAGTTGTAAACTGGTTAGTGTTTAAATAATTACATCATTTCAAAGACTGGTATCCAATATTGTTTTTGGCAGGCCAATTTCCTGTACATTTCCCTCTCGCCTGCTCTAACAAACCTCCTTTGGAATGTTATATTTGTGAAGGATCATTCATGTTTCTCACAATTTATCTTTGGCTACATTGTGATGATTTCCTGATTCCAGATTGTGAAAATGTGTGTTAAAGGTGACATTTAGCATTTAGTTAGGTTTCTGCCAGCTCAGAAAAGCTAAAAAGAAAACATGCAGCCAGTTTGCTATAAACTGTCTGAGTTTAAAAATGTGTCATCCAGTGACCTGTTTCAATTTGGTGCCGGTTTTGACGTAACTACCTAGTTATTTGAATATGACTGCATCTGAGCAAAATATGTAGTCCACCCTCTTCCGACCCCTTTTTGTAAACAGATAGCAAAGCGGCTAACGAAGATGACTTTCGTTTTTTTCTACGTTTGAACAATGAAGCGATCCTGGCATGCAACCTGCTCTGTGTTCGGATGTACAGGCTCACAGGCGTCCTTACACAGAATCCCAGCTTCAGAAGAAACAAAAGTGGAATGGCTTAATTTTATATATGAAGGGAATGACCCAGAAAGAGTGTAAGAGTTACAGCTACTTAGGTTTACGTATTCAAAATGACGTTCGCATTACTTACAAGTCTACATTTACCATAAATAAATAAACAAATAAATAGAATATAAATTCTCTCTCTCT
>NW_015619425.1:0-1331 GCF_001515605.1 Sinocyclocheilus anshuiensis
TCCTTGTTTGCCTTTGGATTAATACTAGCTGCACTTCAAATTAAACTTGAATGTCACATGTTTTATTACAGTGTAAATTCAAGCACTGTTGAGAGGAAGAGGGGGGAATACTGTTAAGATCTAGTAAAAACTGGAATATTGGGATCCTGAAAGCCACTGCTGTAAATGTCACAGCTCACAGAGAACACCAACCTTCCATACGAGAGCTTCTAAAATAATATTTCCTGTTGAATTTTGACTTTCATAACAATTTTGTGTTAGCCTTTTCCTGTCCGCTCAAATAGAGATGTTAGACATGTTTAGAGAGAGACAGCTAATTTGTCTTCTGTCAGACCCATGATTCTCTGATAAATCTGCATTTCTGTGTGAGACCGTGTTCTGTCCAATGCTGTCCCTGCTCAAGCGCATGCCAGTTGAATACAGTGTATCCTTTACAGCCTGCTTTTATGGCACTTGCAAATGAAACACAGATTAATACTCAACACTTTAAGATTTGTAAATATAATTATGTGCACGACATCCATGGCAGGGATGTCTTTAATAAGTCTCACTAAAATAGCTTGTCGCATGTAAATAAAGTGTAATGTAAATAAATTATGTTCTTTGTAAGTACTGTATATTTTATAATGTCTCTTTTTGATTGCATTCCTCAAATATCTTTTAACACAAATTCTGACCCGCACTGTTGTGATTTCATCAATGTCCACAGATCTTATAGTCTACACTTCCTGACAACTCGGTTGTCTTTAATCAGTTAAGATCAGTTAGTTTGGGGTTCATGCGGTTGCTTATTTATTGCCCCATAATTTATTACTAATTGCAGAAATTTTCCCTGGGTTATGAATAAACCTTAATATAAAATACATCATAATCATATTGCAACTGAACAGTAAAATGAACAGTAAAGAAACTTAGAAAAAGAGCATTATGTTTTTAAAACATCACTACCTACTGCATTTATAAAAAAATATATTTTTCAACTTCTTGTGTTTGTTTCAATGATGTGTCTTTTTCAGATCGTTCGGGGATTTATTAGATATTAGATTAATATTTGGTATTTACGTTTGATAAATGCTTACAGAGATTGTGCATGAAGTAGCCTATATGACAAAGTGGAAAAACCTGTGTGTCTGCAAACAGCGCGAGGCCTTCAGCATTCGCGAGGTGACAGTTTCAACAGAAAGCCGCGAGGGGAATCAATACAGTGCAAACTACAATTTCACCGTCCGATCATCGACCATCAGCCCCGGCTGATCAGATGATACCCTGACTGGTTGTATTCAATCTGTTCCAGCGGCGCCCTTAAACCTAATAAAGCGATTGATTGAGGC
>NW_015619426.1:0-1332 GCF_001515605.1 Sinocyclocheilus anshuiensis
CAAACAACATTAAATCGCACAATAAATCAAGAATTGGCCATCATTTTTATTTTCAGTGTTTTTGCTGATATGCTGGTGACGTGCTTCAGTTGCCATTCTTAATCAAATCAGCATAGTATCTGGTTGTATATCGAATATTACTTGTTTAGAACTCATGGAATAAAATATTTAATCACTTTGAAATATAGCTATTATACTAATATTAAGTTATATTACTTCCTGTTAAATCTTGACAAGTATTTCACTTTATTAGACAGGCATAAATTTGACTTACCAGTATCACTCCATACGCCATGGACATGCAGAAAAGCTAAAATAAATAGAGAATATAAAGAAATTGAAAATAAGGCCATATTTTCCATAATCCGCTGTCAGCACAGCTTGTATTATGAAGCCTGGCAGTGAAGAGAATGACTATTCCTTGTGTAACATCTCTCTCTGAGCTGTTCTTTATTGTATGTCATAAACCGTTATGGCCTCTGCTGTAAGCAGGTATCAAAGGTGCTTCATAGAGGGCAATAATGCAGGATTGATGTGGGAGGGATTTTCTGGAAAGAAGTTTGTTAAGAGTTTATTTGAGGATATCTAAGATTTTGAACCTTTGGTATCGACCTTTACTTTATCTCATTCTATCATTTCTTCTCATGCAATGGTTTTAGTCACTTAGGTCTATTCTTGTTTATTATTACACAGCCTTCCGGAATACTTCATTTTGATTGGACAGTTGCAACATTCTAATGTCAAATGACCAATGAACTGTACATTTGGCTGTTGTCTGGCAACTGATTTCATAGGCTGTGCTTTGTCTCTGGTAATACTCTTTCTTGTCACATAATGGAATAATTTAAACTCTAATCAATATTTAACTTACAATTTATTCATAAATTGGCGGGGTAATAAGATGAATACTGAACAGTCAACTGCTCATTATAGTAAAACCAACCCCTGTAGGATGATATAAGTTCATATCTGGGATGTGACCTTTTTTTGCAATTATGAAAAGTACATTATTCCTTCCTTAATAATAACCACTCATCCATTGTCATAAATCAAAAGACCTTTATGCTGGACTTTGGCACAGCTAACTAGTTATGTTCCTTATTTGTCAGAACCAGTGTTGTATATATATATTACACCAACATTTTACTCAGCTTTCAAATTCTGTCAGTTTTATCACGAAATAGAAACTATAAATGTGTTTTTCCTATTTAGCAGTTATAGCACGATATAAACATGAAGGCACATCAGAAGGCATGAAAAAAAAAAACAGTAGGCTATAGCTTAATTTAATGAAACGAATGTCTCATTGTAATTGGAAAGATGATTGATTCA
>NW_015619427.1:0-1332 GCF_001515605.1 Sinocyclocheilus anshuiensis
TAATTTCATAATTACTTTTATTGTCTTTGAAATATGGTTAAAGTGCTATTTATAGTGAACTGAAATATACTTTAATGCCATTTCTGTTGAAACTTGTATGTCATGTATTCAAATGTATTTGTAATTACACACTCATTATGATAAAGCTGTAATTTAGTACAAATATATTATTAATATATTAACTTAAATGCATCAAAGAACTATTTTTTAACAACGGCACTACAGTTAAAATTATAAGCAAATGCTTTACGTGTACTTTAGTATGTTAGTCAGCACTTAAAAATAAGTGCTGTTCTTCAAAAGATGATTAAAAACATTATGAAAAGTTAAAATGTCCTTTAAAGTAAAACGTTTCATTGCACTTTTTTTAAAAGTGTACTTACGAAACATAGTAAAGAAAGTGTATTTTCTTTAAGAGTGGGCTTTTATTTCATTAATATTATCTGCAAGTACAGTTTTCTAAAAATATACTTGTAAGATTTGAAGTACATAACAAGTGCACATTCAGTACAATCAAGCACACATCTTTTTCCACAAGGGTTGGCTGCCCATAATAAGCAACAGAAGTTTCTGGATGCTGTCCTGTGAACTGGCATTGTGAATGAGAAGGAAAGCACAGCTTTTAAAATCTCAAGAGGGTCAGACAGACAACAATTAACAAAAAAGAGCAGCCTGGACTGTGACTAATGACCTACTCAACTACAGCTTTTACAACCACTGAGAAAACTCTGCTTTATTGTCTTGCCTCCCTGAAACAATGATCTTTAGGTGTGTGAGTGAAATCGGTGGAGTCCTAGAGAACACCTCGAACGTTTGCTATGTGTCAGTTATGAACTGTACTTTTTCATACAAGCATGAAGTTATTTTAAGAGAATGTTTGTAATAAAATGCATTGAAAGTTCCCGTGAATTTGATCAGTCTCAAATGATAATGTAATTCTGCATACTTTTAACAGCCAATTAGATGTGCTTAAAATCATTCTCCAACCTCATCAGCCACAATTCCCTCTTTTACTTTATAATTATTAGAAGAAGTATTTTCAGGCCTGTTTAAAATACAATGATCACAACTAAGTTTTCAAAAGCATACAATAATGTCGATTAAAAAAAATACAAAAACTGAATATGCTGTAAGCCTTATTTATTATTTCCGACAAAGTTTATCCCTGATTAACGAAATTGAGCAGATTTAACAAACTGAAGTGCTACATTAACAGCACTGATCTATTACAAAACAACACGTAACACAAACCGCATTTCCTCGCATTGGTTTTATTTAGAAGACTGTCATAAAATGTATCAGTGGCAAAAGAGATTTTTGTTTGCAATTGTT
>NW_015619428.1:0-1331 GCF_001515605.1 Sinocyclocheilus anshuiensis
TCCGTGTTGGCTTCACGAGAGAGAGCGGGAGGTTGCCGCTTGGGTTTTTACAGTAAACACATCTTAAACATTGCTTCTGCTCTTTTTATGTCCCAGGTGGACTGCTGGTCTCTTGGTGTGCTGTTATATGCTCTGGTTTATGGCTCCATGCCTTTTGATGGTACAAGTTACAGCATCCTTAAAGAGCAGATACGCCATGGACGATATAAGATTCCAGATGTCCTGTCAGGTGAGATTCACGCACTCCCATATATCTGCCCATCAAAGTAACATCATGAGTGAGGATTTACCATGATTCCTTCAATTCTTCCTATAGAGGCCCGTTCACTGATCGGATGGATGCTCACAGTGAAAACAGAAGACAGAGCCACTGTGGAAGACATCGCTAATCATTGGTGGCTAAACCTAAACTGTCCAAAAGCTACAAAGAGTAAACCGTGCGCCTCCACCCTACCCAGAAAGAAACATAAGGAAAGAAGATTGACCTCAAACAGCAGCTTCGTTCTGCTGTCGCCTCTTGAGTCTTCTTCCCACAACCAGCCCACGAAGGGCATCCTGAAGAATCTCTAGTCAGCTTGAGTACACAGACGGGTCTGTGTCTGCTGGAAACAGTACGGCAGCAACTAGTGAAGGTGTGGGAAGAATCGGGACACATAACGGGAGGAAGAGGAAGGGCATTCTTAAGTGTAACGGAAAGTTCTCCGGTGTTGGCTCCTACGTGGTCACATGGTTTCAGCAAAACTAGCCAAGAGTGTGATGGAGGTGAGCAGCAGGAGATGGAGTCTGAGATCAAGATCTCCCTGTGGAAAACACACCAGTCTACAGGCCTACACTTTCCACAGAATACCTATTTTGGTCATGTACAATGACTATAAATGCATTGAATTTAATAACAAAGAATATGGGTAACACAATAAGGTTCAATTAGTTAACATGAGTGCATTAAATATATGTAGCATTTATTAATCTAGGTTAATATTAATGTATTATGTTATATAATTATAAAATATGAAAAACGTTATTTATTATATTTATTTAATTTATAAATATACTATTGGTCGTTGTTAATTCATGTTTGTAATATTAATGTTATACAACTTAAAATATATATTAGAAATATTATTATTAGTTATATATTATATTACATATTAGACATTAGCATAAACCTAGATCAGAAACGCTGTATAAGTACTGTTAAATAATATGAATGAATTGCCATATGTAACCCATTAACACTTCAAAAATTCGTAACACTTCAAAACTTTTTTTTTTTTTGAATGAAATACATTTATTCAGCAAGGATGCATTAAATTGATCAAAAGTAACAGTAA
>NW_015619429.1:0-1323 GCF_001515605.1 Sinocyclocheilus anshuiensis
AGAAAGGAAAACTTGAAATCGCATCATATGACCCCTTTAAAAAGCTTCGAGTAATGAACCTTTGTCCAATACAATAGTGATGAAAGCTTCACTTCGCCATCACTACTTATTGCACTGATATTTGAAATAAATACATTTATGGACCAGTGTTATTTACGTATCATTTATGTACTATTATAGTATTTCTTAATATTTTAAAATAGGTTTTATTTTTTATTTTCATTTTAGTTTTAATAGTCATTTCGAAATGTGCGTGGCCTTTGTATTATTATTTAATTTTCATTTAATTTTAATTTTTTTTAATATATTTCTGTTTAGCTTTAATAGATTTTTTTAGTTTTAGTCATTTTTGTACTTCAACTTGTTCAAACATTCATATTTCAGTTTTATTTCAATTAAGGAAAATGTTTTAAGGACATTTTTTACAGTTTTTGTTGTATCAACATCAATCAACATTAAATATTGATTTTATTCGCAGTTGTACATTATTTCTACATTATTTTTAAGGAAATTGTATATTACAAAATAGAAAACAGCTGGTTTATTTCATTATTATTTCATGTATGCAATATCATTACAATATTCGTCTTTTTATTACCTACATCCTTCAATGCCGTGTATCAAAAAAGTGCCAGTTGTCTATTTAGCTTGCGTTCAAATGACAAGAGAAAAACGCACTGATTTATAAAAGAAATTAAATTGCGCCTGTAATTTAGTTCTTGCCGACAGAGATTATCATAATTTACCAACAAACCTGGTTAGAACCTCAGAATGGTCTAGAAATAAAATTGTTGTTAATTTATTAACATCTACTGTATTAATATTAATTTAATGTATTTCATATTTCTAATATTTTAATATTGTAAATAAAAAAATAATAATATGACAAGTCTGAATGGTTTAGCATTTTAAATAAATTGAATATAAATGTATGAATATCTAATGTATTAATATTATTTTAATATATTATTTCTAATACATTTAATATTTTAAATAAAAAAATTAACACACTCAAGTCTGAACGGTTTAGCGGTAACTTCCGGGCCAAGACGAACAGCATAGCTCCGCCCCCTTCGGCATATTTCCCTTCCATCAGTTACATTTCTACTGACAGGATCCTGCCACCCGGAAGTTTCTAATGGATGATGTTGGCGAAAACAGCGCGCTGATTTGCTCGTCGGCAGCGGCTGTGTCTGGCGTCCGCTGAAGCGAGAGCCGAGGACGTAAGGCTGTAAGGCTGTCTGAATCCCCCATTAGTGTCCTCCAGCATGAAGAAGAGAAGCGCTTGACAGGATCTCGGTGAATGCAGCGTGATATAGGCAG
>NW_015619430.1:0-1287 GCF_001515605.1 Sinocyclocheilus anshuiensis
CATTCATTCATTCATTCATTCATTCATTCATTCATTCGATTCATTCATTCATTCATTCAATCATTCATTCATTCGTTTCTACATTCATTGTCTTTATTTGTTCATTTGTTCATTAGTTCTTTTATTCATTTATGCATGCATTCGTTTGGTAATTTCTATTTCAATTAGAATCATTGTTTTATTAATCCATTCGTGCATTTTTTGGTTTGCTGATTGATTGAGTTATTCATTCATTTGTTAGTTATATTGTTTGATCATTTGTTTGTTGTTCATGTATTTGTTCATTTGTTTTTCTTTTTCAGTTGTACATTCATTTATTTCATGGTTCTTTCATTAGTTTGTTTGTTCATTAATTTGTAGATTTGAATCATTTTTAAATAATTAATTCATTTATTTGTTCATTCATTTCTTCAGCATCAGTATAGATACTCCCGGGTGATTAAATTTGCTGTGTGTCAGCACATCTCTCTCTCTCTCTCACTTTATGGTTGGTTCTATCTTTAGCTCTCTGTGTGATTGAAATAGCTTCTCTCTGGAGGCCGGCAGCTCTCAGCGAACACACACTCAGTAGAGCGTAGCGATTGAACGGGGTGAGGTTTCACACAACAGGAGGGTGAATGTGGATGACTCCAGTGGGCCATGCAGGAAAACCCTACAAACCCAAATACACACACACACACTCGCTTGGCTTTTTCTCTTGCTAGAAAGCATCACACACACACACACACACACACACACACTCACACACTTTTTCTGTTCTCTCAAAACCAGAGGTCTGTGCAGGGCGCGGGAGGCCGTCAGATTAATGAGGCCAATGAGATCTGTCTTCCCTTTAGATCTCTTTCTTTCTATCTTCTGTTCTTCCTCGTTCTGTAGTTTGGTTGCCTTCCTCTCGGACTCAGAAGTGATGGTGTCAGCCCCTCATTAAGAAAATCTCTTAAGATCAAGCCCTGCTGGAAAACATCTGCCACTCCGATCTTTCCCACCCTGAGATTGTGATGTTCCTGTTTCACATATCATATGTATGGACATGAATCTGTGAGACTAGCCCCTATAAATGGTTATATTTACACAAAAATGATGAGATTCCACAAAATAGCAAGCTCCAGGCTGGCTTGTTTTACATCATTTCTATGCACAGTCTACGCACAGGATTTCATCAGTCAGCTGGAAAACGAGTCTTATAGTTTTGAGTGGTAGATAAAATAGATACATCTGTATGCTGTACCTTTATATTCTGCTTTTAATTTGTTATTTTTCTGCTTATGTTCATCTATTAATTTAATT
>NW_015619431.1:0-1331 GCF_001515605.1 Sinocyclocheilus anshuiensis
TGTGTCTTGCCACTCATAGGCCCTGTAGTGCTTGTCCATGTGTGTAGTGTGAACAGCTCTTGTGTGTATGTTTAAACAGCTTTCTGTGTTTATCTCTATTCTAGAATTCCACTTAGAGAGGACCCCCCTTCTGACATCACCCCACCCCGCTGAGCTCACAGGTTAGTTCCTCTATGAGCTTTACAAGCAGCTATTGTACACAGCAGCCGCTTGCCATATTCCAGTACACAGCATAGTGTGATCTGAATACTATCAGCTTACTTTGTGACAACACCACCCAGGAAATCCTGCATAACAGATTACAGGCATTACCACACATTATCAGAGCATCATTTCTTACTCAGTATGATTTTCCCACTGCTTTCGTACTGCTTGGTACTGATTAAGTTCTCTTTCCTGTTTATTTGCTTGTTCTGCGTGTATGCGGATGTTTTCATAGCCATTCCTCTAACGGCGTACAACCCCATGGCGGCGGCAGCCGCAGCAGCAGCAGCTGTGGTCAGAGGTGCGAGAATTTTGTTTTTTCTACATCCCACACACAACCCATGCTCAGCAAATGAGAGCTCACACCCCAATGGCTGGCCTTTATAGCTTTAAGATTCCCTGTTAATGAAAAGTGGTTAAGACATTGTGGAATTTCATGTTGATTTCTTTAGGCTCAACTCCTTCTCGCTCAGCTGGGTTTTTAGGTACCAGCAGCCCTGGGCCGATGGCAGACCTGTATGGAACGGCCAATCAGGACTCCATCAGTAGCTATATCAGCGCTGCAAGTCCCGCTCCCAGCACTGGATTCAGCCACAGCCTTGGGGTGAGTCAGCAACATGCAGTGTTGATACTGTTAACTAAAACTAATACTATTTCTAAAACATTTTCAGTCATTGAAATAAAGCTGATATATATACTAAAAGTAAAAATTAGAAATGTTGCTTTGGCAACTAACTTAAAAATCACTTTAAGCTGAAGTACTCAAATTACTCAAATTAAAACTTAAATAAAAAAAATAAATCAAAGCTAAACAGAAGTATTAAACAATAATAAAAATGATAAAATTACTAATACTTAAACTATATTTAAAATGAAAACTGAAAATATAAAAAAGCTAACTCAAAATATTAACAAATTAAAAAAAAAAACTGAATGAGTCTCGTGAATTAATAATTCACAAAAAAAAGTAATTAAAAACATGATTTGTACATCTGAATTGTACATGTGAATTGCATTTTTTATGTATTTTTTTAATTTAACAAAGCGCCATATCATTGATTGAGAAAATCTGATGACCACAATGAATTTAAAGGGGTCATATGATGCTATTTTAAAGATCATTATTT
>NW_015619432.1:0-1328 GCF_001515605.1 Sinocyclocheilus anshuiensis
CTCTCTCTCTCTCTCTCTCTCTCTCTTTTACACACACACACACACGTGCTTGCACACACATCTTGAGTACTTCGACTGGATGTCCAGGACATTGTGTGTTGTTGTATGAATCTGTGGTATAAATATGACCCATCTTCCATAATAAACTTGAGAATGTTATGGTAGTACATTGCTCTCTGTGTCTGCTTGATCTTTCTCCAGGATCCCACGCTGCAGCTGCTCTACACCCTACACAAGGTTTGACACACCGGTTCACAGTTGATGACTGATAGCATCCAAACTACAAATAGTCTAATGAAAATTGTATCTAACAACTCTGAGATCATACAACACCAAAGCCAAGGGTAATTCAAAAATCTGGAAAATATCATAAAAATGTCAGTGAGACAGTTTTACGGCTTTGGAGTTGCTGGATGTAAGGAAAGTGGCCAAGTAGGATTTAAGTTCCTTATAAAAAAAACCCTGAAAAAGTAGGACTTGGCACAATTGAATTTAGATTTGTGGGAGAGAGAAAAAAAGAAAGAGAGAAAATGCTAGAAAAAAATGGTCCGGTTGTGATGTTTTTGTGACGACCAAATAAAATATCTTTGTATAACAAAGAAAAACTGTAATGAAAATGCACAAACAAAGATAAAGAAATCCTTCCAGAGCAAAAATATATTTTTGCACTCCCAGAGGAGATAAGAAATTTATTCTTCTTCAGCAACACAAAAGTCAATATCTAGAAACATTTTGTATTTTTAAATAGAGCTTAACAGAGTAAAAAAAAAAAAAAGAAGAGCTCATTTAAGATACATCCTTTACCCTCACTCTGGAAAAAAAAAAATCTTAATTTTACGGAAAATAACAGATTTTTTTTTTTCAGGTTGTTTTATTTTAAATTGTAGTCAAAACTCTGTAAAATTATGTCTAAATTGACTACTCGTCTGTTATTTTAAGTATTACGACATTAATGACAAATTACAGTAATTCACATTTTTTGTACGGAAAAAATACTGTATTTTTTATACAATATTTTTTCTGCTTTCTTAAACTATAAACAATTGTATGTAAAATAAATAATCTGTAATTAACACAATAAAAAAAAAACATTAGATGATAAAACGGTCAAATGACAAACAAAAACCTTAAAATTAAAGTTGTCACGCAACGTGTAGAGGAAAGGCACACGAAGACAAAGGTCATCTACACAAGAGTTTAACAGAATCCAAGAAGATGACAATCCATAAAGGCAACGGGAACACGCAGCAAAATAACAACATCAATACCAGACAAACTAAAGTAGAAACAGAGGAACTTAAATACACAGACCAAATGAGGATAATTAA
>NW_015619433.1:0-1334 GCF_001515605.1 Sinocyclocheilus anshuiensis
GCGATTGGGCTAGTTTTGGGCTAGTTTTGAGTAGCAATTGGGCGGTTTTTGTTATGAAAACCTGGCAACCCTGAGGAGGAGAGACACGGGCCTGTAGCTTTCAATAAGTGAGGTGTCTAGTGAAGGTTGTATTGTTCATTGTTAACTCATTAACTCATGTTAACTAACGGGACCTTACTGTAAATTGTAACCATCTTGTTTGTGTTCCAAAGAAGGAAAAAAATGTTGCATTAAAATTAAATTATGAAATTAGTTTATTTTCCTTTTTGCATTATGTATTCTTTTAAAAAACCATCAAACATGATTTTTGAGTATTTTAGAAGCTAAAGACATATTTGAACAGAATTTCCCTCATCTGCTGGACATTGTGCAACTAGGCAACTTAACATAACAACAGCACAATCTAACACGTGTAACAATAACTTAAGAGTATGCCTGTCTTTTCAGGTCAATGAAAAAATGTCTATGTGACTTTTGTTATTGGGTCAGAGTAGGCGTAGTTTCAAGCTCATAAAGATCTGCTGTTGTTTACAACAAAGCTCTGACTTCCTACAAACCTTATCAAATATTATTTACAGAACAAATGAGATTTCCAGTTGAGCGCATCACCAAGTGAGAGGGTCATAACCCAGTTTTCATAATAGTGAAGGGCTGAACTTCTGAACTGAAAGTGTCACTTTAACATTCCAGATAGATGAAACCAAGCTGCACAGACAAATTCAAAGCCAAACCAGATAATCATAGGCCCTTTGGCTTGAAGTTGGGTTTCAGTTCCTTTTTCCATAGCAACCACAAACAAAAAAATAATGAACTTACATCATCCCAAAAATTGATTTGTTTTTCAGTCACAGCAGGACTGTGGGAAGATCTTTGTTCCTGAGAGCAGAGAGGGAACAGGACAGATGGACATTGGACATTGGACATTCATCTTACTCTTCTTTTTTCCGGGGGTTTTTTTTTGTGCTGCTTTAGCTAAACTGGGAGAGCATGATGATAATATATACAGCACATCATATTTTTAGATATATACAGTATTTAAAAATAAATGCAACAACATATAAAGCAGATATCCATTTTATATTTATTTATTTATTTTGTTTTGTTTTATTAAAATAATACTATTTACCGTTTTTCTCAAAAATATTTCTCATTATTTATTGTTTTCCTCAAAATCCTAAAAGTCCAGGTATTCCTCTTGTCCTTGTTTATCTTTGTCTCATTTTCCACAATTCTTATCCATTTATTCATATTCCCTTTCTGTCTCTCTCCCACTCTTCTATTTCCCGCAACAAATGTGCCTTGAAGCCAAGTCCTTCCTGAGCCAGGCTGACAGA
>NW_015619434.1:0-1334 GCF_001515605.1 Sinocyclocheilus anshuiensis
AAGTCAAAATATTTAAAACAAATTTACCAAACCATTTCATTTTCAAAAAATAAGCGACGGGTGGATGAATGTCATGGTAAAAATACTGATAAAATCCCCAAATTGACCTTTTACTCTATGGCCACTTTGAGTTTATTTTAACTGTGCTTGTCCATCCTGCAGATATCACAGTGTTCTGCTGCAATAACTTGCTCAGAGTCACAGTAAAAACTCATTTTACCTGAGTCGTAAGCTCACGAAAGACTTATGAGCCAGTTCTTTAAAATGAACAGTTCAACAAGACAAGCTACTGGTTTGAATCAGTCTAAAAAAAAAAAACATGTATAATTTACAGCTTTAGCAGAGACATATTTTATATGTAAGCAAAATGGACATAATGACTGAAATACATCCATACGAATCGGAATCAAACAGCAATTGAAGCCAATAAAACCGAAAGTTCACTCCAATACACAAACTTACCCCTGAAATGTCTGCCACCCTGTGAATGGGCACTTCTTTCTTGCTGTGAAGTCCCTTGCCATTCTTTATCGCTCTGCAATGATTCAAGCATTGTGTTAGAATCGAAATTTTTAGAACGGGCTCCCAGAACATAAAACCATTTCTGCCCCAGCCTGAGAAACCAACCCTTAAACAAACCCACCCATTCATCCACCCCTTATGCCACAAAAGAGCCAACAAATCACATTTATAGGCCAGTAGTTCTTGTGCATTACACATGGGAATGTATACAGTGTCTTTTGTGTGCATCAGAGTGCTCGATCAGTGTAATAGTGGTTGCTGAGTGGCGATGCCTGCAGATTACAGTAGATACAGCAGGAATGAGGGATGTGTCTTTGGCCTCTTTAAGGCAGATGTATCTGTGGCTGTAGCCTGCCTGGTGTCCAATCACAGTAAGTGAAAAATAGAGGAAGGGAGAGAGAGCTTGTCCTGGGGTTGATTTCTCAGAGGATGTAGGGTAAGGACCAGCAATCTCTGCTAAAAATAAAGTTGAGGCCCGCAAACCTCCCATCTCCGCTGGCTCCACGGGGAAGCATTACCCAGAGAGCGAAGGACAAGAAAATTGTGCCTTTTCGAGAGCAACACCAAAAGTGAAGAATAGAAATGGAAAAGAAAGAGCTGCAGATAAGAAGCAGCGAGTCTCTTCCTCTCGAGAGCCACACCATCTATCGCCGACCACAAGATCCGAATCTCTTTCTGTGCAATAAACCACCCTTGAAACCTCTATAAAATCTATATAATTATATTTGTGGACAAAGAATAAAAGAGCAATGCTTTAGTGCTGGTGGTTGAGGTATAAGCTCTGGGACTGATATTGCCCCCATGAAATGAGA
>NW_015619435.1:0-1333 GCF_001515605.1 Sinocyclocheilus anshuiensis
TCCGCTCAGCACGGCATTAATCAGAGCTTTCCTACTCCATGTGAAATATCAGACCTCTCCTGACAAAGGCCCCCCTCTGCATGAACAAGCCGATCATTATCTGCTCCTGTAGGAAATTAAATACGGGGCCCTCCGTCTGTAATATGCGGATATGCAGATTGGCAGACGGAAAGCAGGGACGAAACTGGCCAACGCCAGGGTGACTTGATTAATATGCGCGGTATGAATACGAAATCAGACAGCATGTCTCATGTTGTTGGGGGGTGGTGGGAGCATTAAAATGTCACCACTGTGGCCGCACTCACATGCTGATTTGGATGAAGAAGCTAAAATATTGCCTTTAAAAGGCCACACGGGGGGTGATTAAAAGAGTCTTGTTAGCTTGTTTTAAAATGATGGGGGTCATGGTGAGATGATTTAACCCCTCTATTGTCTTGAGGTCAGTTTTGACCCGAGCTCTAAATACCACAGTTTTGGTGTTTGGAACCAGGCTTTGTGACATTGTAAAAATCTAAACAAACACAGTAAAACCAAACTTTAAGTTGGTAACACTTTACAACAAAGTGCCATTAGTTAACAGAAGTAATGCATTAACTTTGTTAGCATTAAAAATACAACTGTTCATTGTTGGTTCATGCTAGCTACGGGTCATTTAATAATATTAATAGACAACTTTGATTTTAATAATTTATTAGAAAATGTTGAAATTAAGATGAATTGAGATTATTAATAAATGCTTAAAAAGTTTTTTCATTGTTACTTAATGTTAACTAATCTAGTTAACTAATGTTAACAAATGGACCTTAGTTAAGTGTTACCAACATGTTTTATAACAATAACATTTACTAAAATTTGTTTATCTTTGGTCTCAAATTTGACCAATAAAGGCCATTACTTAGACCTTTCAGCATGTAATGCAATTTTATACTTTTTTTTTCTATGAATCAACATGGTAACTAAAACACCACATCACTTTCCTATACACGCATGTTGTACCACAAATAAACAGATTTGCCTAAGTATGGAGAAAATCATTTTTGGTGATGTGCAATATTGACTCCTTCAGTCAAGGAAATACACATGTTGTTCATACACAATGTTCATTTATCAATAATAGAATAACACAAAAGTTATTATAAAATGTGAGGTATTGCAAAGTGCCAAAATTGAGTTAAAACGGAGTTCTTTTCTGTTAGCACAAATTGTGCATCAGTATTTAATTTAAATAACATTAAACTAAAAAAAAATATCGATATACATATATAATATGCGTGTGTAATATATATATTACACACACACACACACATACATACACACACACACACACACACAC
>NW_015619436.1:0-1335 GCF_001515605.1 Sinocyclocheilus anshuiensis
TTCGACCTCAATTCGTTTGCCGTGAAGTTCCACTTTACCTGGAAAAAGGAAATAAATGATTTGTTTTCTATTTTTTTTACCCCACTCACAAAATGAGACCACAGCTTACTTAAATGGCCCTCATAATCCAAGCCAACTTTAAAACTAAAACATAATAAATGTGTGCCTAAAATATTTTTATATGTATTTCCCTGTGTGAAGAGAAATTGTATTTTTACTGTAGCCTATAACTTGCGTTGTGAAAGGCCTAAACGAGCTTTTGAGGTGTTGGATTCGCAAGGGTGGGTGTAGTAATTGAACTCAAAAAAAAAATGAATAAATAAAAAAATAAAATAAATGACAATTCTTAGGACGCTTTCTAGGTTCACTGCTCAGGGCTACACTAGCTATTTGCGTCAACTGTATGACAGATCCCATATGTGTAGGCTATTATTTGTTGTTCGTGACTAGATGAGACCCAAGAGACATATAGCGATAAAAAGAACAGCTGAAGATGAATTAATCTTGACCGTGACTTCATGTGGTGGATAGTTTTAACTGGATCCTTATCGGCATGGCGACCTTCGTGCTATATAGAGCACACATCACATGCTACATATATGGAGAACCGAGGAGAGACATATTTTGTGGTCAGTGGGACAGATGCAAATAAACTGCATGGTTAAAGTCAGCATATGAGAATGCTACATGGTCGGATGCGTTAAAGACAAGCCTGTTAACTCAATAGGGGCTTCAAGAAACATGTTTCATTGTAGCTCCACTGGCCTATTAGCCAAAAGGGGGAGGGGTGAGACCTGATTCTATAGCTGTGCCGGGGTAGGTTGGACTAAACCTAAAGACTGAGCTTAGGAGAACCACGTCCTACAGTTTACAATCAGAACGACGCTAAATGCATAGTTATTTGCTAAAGTAGAGTACACTGCACGTTTTAAACCTGTCAGAGCAAAGAAAGTAAAGTCGTGGCAGATGTGTGCATGAATGCTTTTAGTGTATGCAAACCCTCTCCTCTTAAAAGTTCACTATCTCAGGCACCTTTGCACTATAGAGCCTTACATTGCCCTGACTTCAATGGCAAAAAGTAGAAACATTGATTCATTTTCACAATAAACCCGAGATCCCCAGCAAAACAATAGATTTTGAATTATAAACAAGCAAACACTTATGGGAGGTTAACCAGGGTAAGTTACGAAAGAAAACCGGCGAAGAAGCAAACCGGTAACGAAAGGCCCATTAAAATCAATTTACTCACCAGAAAATGTTTCAATCGCTTTCATTGCCCATTGGTCGTCTGGGCAATCAACAAACGCATAGCCAGTTTTCATGAGAAACTGTCCA
>NW_015619437.1:0-1335 GCF_001515605.1 Sinocyclocheilus anshuiensis
CAAGCGCTGGATATCCTTCAAGAGTTTCTTCCGCCGGCGGAAGGATGAGGAGGAACAGAAAGAGAAAATGGAGCGAGAGAAGGAAAAAGGGAAGCTTCTGGGATTAGATGGCACCGTCATCACCGTACTGCCTCCTCCACCTCTACAGAGACAGCACTGGTTTTCAGAATCCAAGACGGATGACCCTCACCAGAAACCCACGATCATATTCACCTACAAATCAGAGAGCGTCACAGGTGGAGAGGAGGCGGAGATTCGGGTTGAGGAACACAAAGAAGGTGGCACATCAGAAGGTGGAGCTTCCTGCCTGTCGACTCCACCCAAGAGCAGAGCCAGTCTCCTCATTAGCAAAGTCATGAAGTAAGCTATCTTTCTCTCTCAATCCCCCCTCTTTCTCTTAGCTTTTTAATATAGAAACATATGATAAGGTCTTTCTTGTGTCCTTGTCTTGCTCTAAGTGCATGTTTTTATGCATGGCCTTTATTTTCATCCCAGATAAAATCCTGAGTATTTGAGACACCCTAGTGATAAATGGGTGCCCCAGAGATAGCTTTTATAATGCCTGATCAAAAAGCTTTCACATTATCCTGTTGTAGCTAATGGCGTTTTATGCAGTCATAGTATGTCAAAATTGAAAATAAAGAACAGTATATTTTTCTATAATTTGTTTGGGTTTTATACAACATATACCCTTTATCAAAATTATAGAATTTAAATGTTTTTATAATGAATATTAGGATTAACATATCAAACACTTGCTAACCCTAACCTAACTGAAAAAAAAACTGAAAAAAAGTTTAACTTGAATTTTTTTAATAGAAATTGAACATTTTTAACATTTATTTGGAATAGCTAAATGGTAAAACTGCTTGATTAACTAGTTGAATATTTAAATTTGTGATCTATCCTGCATAGATGTTATATTTAACTATTATTTTTAGCAGTAGTAGTAGTATAAAAAGTAGTATCAGTAGTAGTACAAAAAGTAGTATCTTTTTTAACAAGGTGATATCCTAACTATAATAAACTGCTTCCTGTCTTGTTAGTCATATATGTGTGTGATCTGCTGTCGAGAAGGACCTTTGATCCTGATATGTCACAGTTGTGAGCTGATGAACAACCACAGGTAGATGTCTGTTAAGGGTTAATCATGTGGAGGAAGAAGCATTCATACTGAATGTTACAACAGAGAGAGGAGGAGTAAGAAAAACACAGAATCCAAGAGATTTGTCTATTAAGTCTTTGAAAGCAAGGAATTCCTGTTTCTGATATAAACATTTACTGTCTATGACCTTATCGAATGGGTGACTGTGTGAGCCAATATGGTGGGTAAGC
>NW_015619438.1:0-1325 GCF_001515605.1 Sinocyclocheilus anshuiensis
GTGTGTGTGTGTGTGTGTGTGTGTGTGAGAGAGAGAGAGAGTTTTACCCATATTTTGAACGATGCATTGCATTAGTTTAAGAAGAAAATGTCTGTAAACTACTGTTCATTTTCTGCCAGAACATTAATCACTTTTCTACAGATTTATTTCATACAGCGCATGGCTGCTCAGATCTTGTCATGTAAATTTAAACTTATCGTGCCAGGTTTCGATGCAGATGATAGATGCCGAAAACCATTATTCATGTCTTTTAATTGATCTCTGTGGTTGCAGGAATGTGGCAGTTTTAAATATTCAGAAGCCCGAATGAAATTTGAGACCTACTTTTTCAGTGAATAACTAAAGTTCAGTTCTGTTCTTCACAGAAAGTTTTTATGACTTTAGTCAATTGTAATATAGTTCACAGATCCCTTTTACAGTGCTTTTTTGAAGCTCAAAAGTCTCGGGTCACTTTCATTGTATTCAAAACCTTGTTTGAAATCAAAAGTGCACAAAATATAATGCCATAATAGCGAGTAAATGAGTTTTATTTTTGGACAAAACGTTGTGAGCTGAAAATGTCACTGTTTAAATGCAGTGTTTTGCTTTGCCTTTTGCCATTTTATTTATTTTTTTGTTTTGTTTTTGTGCTTTGGCTGTTAGTCTCCTGTAGTTCCTAGCAGGGAGATTCAGTGCTGTGGTCTCCAGCATCCCTCCTCTCCATCTGTGCCTCTCCTCTGACCACATGGCTGTCTCCTCTGATTGAGAAAAATACACCATCCAGCTCCATCGTAAAGACACGGCACACATAGCGGGCGGACAGTTGGCCACTTATGTTCTGCTTAGCTGCTGAATGCCTGTTAAATCAGAGCTTGAGTGCGCTGACCACAGGAGTTGTGTTTGACCATGCTGGGAATTGATTTTGACGTTGTGTATGCCAAGAGCAATATAGGCTCGAAATAGCATGTTAACTCTTATATGTCCTGATGCTACAAATGACCAGTGATCAGCATATCCCAGAGGGCCATTTCATTGCTCGCAGGTTGCTCACATTGGCTCACGAATTGCGACTCATTTGAGAATGGACCTTGTTTCAGATGTTTGTCCTGCAATTTCTTTCGAAGAAAGGAAAATAGACACAAATGTGGACATGCAGTAATAGTACAGAGCTATAAAATGAATGTGGATAGCAGCTCAGATTAACTGATCATTGCAGAATATTGAGATGTGAGATCAGACAAAGTGTACATTTTTTTACTATTTCAACTTAAAAACTTAAGTTCAGTTGCTGCCTTATTTTTTTTTCATCAACTTAATTGAATAAGACATTTCAACAAATTACACAC
>NW_015619439.1:0-1323 GCF_001515605.1 Sinocyclocheilus anshuiensis
AGAAAGTTCAAAAGAACAGCATTTATTTGAAATATAATTTTTTGTGACTATGTACAAATCTGCTATTTTTGATCAATTTCATGAGGCCTTGCTGACTCCAAATTATTAAATGGTAGTGTACGCAGCAAAAAAAACAAATAAAAAAACAATCACATTCTTATTGAGTATTTCTGTCTAATTGTCCAGTTAAGATATCAAGAAATCCATAACAAGATTAATTACTTGAGAAGCAACACTGCGTAAGATATTAAGACTCTTATGTATCTTTATACAATTGTATTTTGTCTATAAATCTGTTAGTCCGTTAATAACTAAGCCTTTTACTTATAAATACCTTGCTTTTGTTGAGATCAAGATGGAACTCATGTTACATTAAACTACAACCTCGCTTGGTTCAGAAGGGAAGTGTTTGTCTTGGACGTCTGTCTCTTTACATCACACTGAACTGTACACGATCACACAACAGGCCTGAAAGTGGACACATAGAGCCCTTACGGGGCTGTTTGCAGACAAGCCACGTGCTTTCACCGGTCTCAGGAGAGCCTGGGTGGGCAGATAAGTGATCTAGACACAGCGAGAGAGAGTTTTTAACTGGTGTTATTGCATTCTTCTGTCTAATAAAGCTCCTCTCCCACACTCACTCGCTCAGATAAGCAGCGTTAAGGGTCTGTTTGTTTAACATCTAGATTTAAAACTGGATTTCTTAAACACATCTCAGTTAAAAGGATTGCTGACGTTATCTGGCAGGGCCAATTTAATTATCTGTAACCGTAACGCTGTGTTTACGCTGAGAGTGAGTGATGGGATGCAACAAAACTAGATCGCTCTCATTATGTCACACTGCAGTGTAAACAGTGTCAAGGGTTCATACTGACACCAATCTGTAGCAAAAAGTCATTCAATTGTGACGTGAGCAGCAGTAATGCTCACATGATCATCGCTTCAGCCAAAATATGAGTCGGCATCACATTTATCATTTGCAGAGAAGGCAAGAAAGCATTGTAATAAAAAATCCATTAGAGCCGGTGGACAAGTGTATGTTCAAATGTATGCTGATTTGTAAAATGTTTTTAAAAGAAGTTTCTTATGCTCATCAAAGTTGCACATTCAAATGAGCACTTACATGATACAGTGAAAACAGTAATATTGTGAAATATTACAATTTAAAATAACTATAATGATTTAACTATGAAATAAGTATAGTTTTCTATTTTAAAATATTTTAATATGTCATTTATTTCTGTGATGGAAAAGCTGTATTTTCAGTCTTCAATTTTTGCGTCTTCAGTGTCACATGATCCTTCAGAAATCATTCTAATATGC
>NW_015619441.1:0-1333 GCF_001515605.1 Sinocyclocheilus anshuiensis
AATTACAGTTTAACAGAGATTCACATAGAAAACTGCTGTTTTAAATTATAATAATATTTCACAATGTTTTTGATAAAAAAAAAAAAGGTAGCCTTAGTGAGACTTCTCACTTAACATAAAAAAATGTGACCGGTAGTGTACATCGGGCTATGTGAGAATAATAAAAAGCTAAATTACTTTCAGAAACTGATTCTTAAACAGTTGTGATTCTCGTCAAGTGGATGTTCAGAGAGACCATCAGAAGAAAGAGAGATGATCTGACACGTCCCACAAGGCCATTCTGACACACCGTTCCTCATGTTAGCGTGACACATGCACTCTGATCATTGGCACAGAGCATGTGACTGATCATATTAACGTCCCTGTTCTATAGATTTATGCATTTTAATTCTGCTGATGCCGTCAGGCTCTTTAACGTGTCTCAGCCTCATTATGAATGCGATAAAAGCAGTTGTGCGATAATTTACAGCACTCGAAAGGGGAAACAGCAACTTCCTTCATAAGCATCATTTTCGGAGGGATGGCTCTCGTAATACAAACATCTGCTGGTACGTTACCAAAACGGCGCGGCTTTGGATTCACTCCAAGCGGAAAATAATCTGCTGAGCGAGTGCCAGACAAACTGATGACTGCTACGAAAACTGCAGGACGATAACATAAAAACTCTTGATTTTCGGCTGTTTTTTGAGGTCGGATGCAAGAATCAGCATCTCTGCGTCGCCAAAACAAGCTCACCCCGCTGCTGGGGCATGTGCAGCGCTCTAGGCGGGACGGAGAGACGAGCTGCCGGTCCTGCTGTCTTCAGCACCGTTCCAGAGCCGCAGCTCCACTGGAGCGTACTGGAGCCGACCGGCTTTAGGATGAGATCGGGGCTGCACTGCGTGCTTTGGCCCCACACCAGAGAGACAGGTGAAGGACCCGACGGGGTTTAGAAACAGGATTGTCGCCTCGGCTCCACACCCCTCCGACTCCAACTGTTGAAGTGTCTTAATAACAGCGTGTGTCAGCTGGCATCAGCAAGCGGAGCCACTCAAGTGTGCAGCTCCAGTCTGCCGCGGACGGGCCCCAAACGTGTCGAGCATTGTGGAGCTGCAAGAGACTCCGTTTCTGCCATCCTGCTCTCGCTTTTGTTCAAAAATCAGGCTGGCTGACTGGCCTTTGTGTTTGCAGGCAGACGAGCCGGACGGAGAAAGTTGGCGTGACGGAGGCCGTGCCAATTTTACGCAAAACACACACACAATGGGCTCTTTCAGCGAGTGGACATCTAAACGGGAAAGAAGAACATCACATATGTAACCCTGGACCACAAAACCAGTCTTAAGTGTCAATTTTT
>NW_015619442.1:0-1335 GCF_001515605.1 Sinocyclocheilus anshuiensis
AACAAAAGCAAGGAATTTAAATGTCTAAATGATTTAAAAATTGATTTAAAATGAATTAAAAGTTAAGAATAGAAAATGATGATATATAAAATACAGTGTCACACCAAAATGTGTAGGTTTATTTGATAACACTTTAGATTAGGGAACAATATTCACTATTACCTAGTTGCTCATTAGCATGCATATTACTAGCATATTGGTTGTTTATATGTACTTATAAAGCACATACGAATGCCTTATTCCGCATTGCCATAATAACCCTACCCAATACCTAAACATAACTACTACAAAACAACTACCTACTTACTATCAATAAGCAGCGAATTAAAAAAAAAAAAAGTTAATAGTGAATAGTGAAGAGTTATTGTTTATTCTTCATTAATGGTCTGTGATGTTTGTGTTTTCAGACAGTGAAGGCACAATTAAAGATACCTCATTTGTGAAAATATTTCTGATGATGCATCCTTGGTACATATCGTCCACCGATTTATCCAAGAAACTGCTGCTACAGTATCCTTTATCTACAACACCTTCCGGTTGTATTTTTCATACAATCAATATATTTCAACTTAATTAGATGGTTACAACCCATGTTAGATTGACTGGAGCTAACATAAAAAGTGCTGTAAAACCTGATATCCTTTGGGTCAACCAAAGTACTAGTGTTTTCATTCTTGTTAAAGTTAATTACAGTATGTAAAGCTAAATTAAAGAATATTTGATGCAAATCTATGAAATCTGGACTATGCATTGATAACTTAAAATTCCATGAAGGTAATTTTTTCCCCATATTTTCTTTTTGGGTTACATGTTCTGTTGTAAGGTTTGCTGGTGTTAACATAAAATGAAAGCCTAAAATTAAAACTTTACACCCTTAACAAATATACAGGTCACAGGCAGGCAGCACTGAAGATATCAGAGCCAAAATATGCCACCTCGTCAAGTAAGACATCATTTAAACTCTCCATTGTATGTCTTATCTTCTCTTTTTCATTGCATTTTCTCTCCGCTCTTTTTGTATGTAGGTACTGGATTTCCGAATTTCCAGTAGAGTTTGATCTGAATCCTGCTTTGGCTGACCAGATAAAAGACCTGAGAGAGAACCTGAACACTGGCGGCAATGAAACACAGAGTCAACTGATTGATGTAGAGAATGTGTAAGTTTACAGACACACACCCACACACTTATTGTCATCTTCCCACTCTGAAAAGGTTAAGCGGTTCACCAAAAATGAAAGTTCTGTCATTTATGGCTTGTTCACACCGGGACGAATATTGCGCGCTATTATCGCCGATGTTTAAAGCCTCGTGACTAAACAAAGGGCGCCAATGTGA
>NW_015619443.1:0-1336 GCF_001515605.1 Sinocyclocheilus anshuiensis
ACCGACAGGCCAGTGAGCAGAGAGGACCAAGGATGAGAGGAGCAGGAAATTGTAGAAACGTGAGCGGCTGAAACCTGGTGGACTGAAATGTGGACTGCGGAGCGCAACCTGGCCAATCACAGCAGCTCTCTGTGTCTCTCTCTCTGTTTCTTTTCTCACCTGCTTGTCATCCTTTTCCTCATTTGTCTGGAACTGCTTGCATGAGGACAAGCCAAAATGGACCTCACTGACTATGAGAAAAGCAGCCATTCCAACTGGAAACACCTCTTTCTTCTCTCTATTTATCACTCACAATCACACAAATATGTAGACAGAGATGTGCTATTCCCTGTAGCTCTCGTTCTTGCTGACTGACTATGAGTGCGGCTTACCAAACTTTATTGCACTTTTATCAGATGGAAGAAAGAACCGTAGCCATCTTGAAGACTATCTATCCCTGAATCTGTTCAGACCTAGACTCTCTTTAGCAGGTTACCCTTTCAGCAGATTTGTAAGTTTGATATAACGACAGCATTTCATTTGGGAATTGGGACAATTGTTCACTCCATATAAGACGAAGAACCCAACAGTTCCTTGGAGTAATGACACAGTGGTCAATGGTGGTTGTTGTTTCTGGTCGATACCAAATTCAAAACAATGTGCTGTGATTACTGGCGTACAAGACACCCCATTTACATCAGTGTAAATGCTGTAGGAGTATATTTGGATAGGTCAACTGGTCAGAAGGAAAGATTTGGAACAAAACTTCATATTAGAACTTTTACTACAGAATTGCTTCTCTCTTTTTTACATCACAGTGATTACTGATTGGTTAAAAAAATTCTAACTTCTTGTAGCCCATTAAATTCACAATATCTCCATAACATACATAGCAGTGTTGTAGTACTCTGATCTGGACAAGATCAGACTCAGACTGAAGTCTGCCTCAAGTTCAAGTCCAAGAGCATATTTTCTTTGACTTATTCAAGACCAGCTCATTCAAGTCCGAGTCCATGCTCAAGTAGTACAGATTCAAGTAGTACAACACTGTTTCATAGAAAGATGAATTGAACCTATTTTAGCATATTAAATGGGAAAATAAAGAGAACCAAATTATAGAGAGGGCCATATTACCCAAAATAACAACACTGTCTGTCTCCATCAGTTACACTTTTTCCATTATAAACGCTTGTGTGTGATATCACTACATGTGGGCGGGGCCCCGTCTCATAGTTTGCTGTGCAAGATTAGCAGTACGCCATTTGCTCTGATGCATCACTTTGACCAAAATGTGTGAATAGAAAACACAAGATTTTTCTGTTGTATGTTTGGAAATCTTTTGTGTTTTTGACTTTGT
>NW_015619444.1:0-1335 GCF_001515605.1 Sinocyclocheilus anshuiensis
GTTAGTCACTGGAAAATACTGAATCACCTGCTTAGGTAATATTTCACGAATGGAGTGTGTGAGTGGGGGAAGTGTGAGTGTGTGTGTGTGGTGATGAAATCGTGTATTCAGTGTCTCACAGAGCACACTAAGTTGGGCCATAACATTTAAATAATAATATGGGTTTATGCATCACCTGTGTGTGTGCGTACAGTTTCACTGTGTCAAGGTCAACAGTTTCCATCTAGCCGTGGACTCTAAACCTGGTGACCTTTAAGGTTTAAAATATGATAGATGTATTACTAGGAGCTGCTGTAATGTGTTCTCCATCGCTCTCGAAGCCCTGCAGAATTCATTGTGAGCTCAATCTTTTGAGGCCTCAATAATTCTTCCTTCCTGTGTCTGTAATGGTTTTATTGAGTGAAACACATTTCATTGAGCGGCTCAGAAGAGCAGTGTGGTCAAGTATTGTCTGCTGTGTAATGCATGTGTCCTTCAGGTTATACTTATCGATGTCATTAGCTGTCTGAGACTGACTTTGAATGGCCATTAAATGCATTGGTTAAAAATCGTGAAATTGAGTTAATAATGCTTGCAAACTCTGATCTATCTGTCTATCCATCCATCCATCCATCTATCTATCTTTCCCTTTTATCCAGTGTTTTCAATATAGAAAAAT
The DNA here is from genome assembly GCF_001515605.1 of Sinocyclocheilus anshuiensis. NCBI lineage: Eukaryota > Metazoa > Chordata > Actinopteri > Cypriniformes > Cyprinidae > Sinocyclocheilus > Sinocyclocheilus anshuiensis. The sequence continues at coordinate 659 of NW_015619444.1, forward strand.
TTACAAGGGATCCATGTTACGAATTCGCATTTTATATCAATGTATAAGACGACTGATCTAAGAATTTGCAGTACTCATAAATAATAAAGAAAAAATAGAACAGGTACTATTGAAATATCCATGTTGAGCCTTTCCATCTGGTCACACACGTGTGTGAATTCAGCTGTGACTGTGCTGTTGTACAATGTGTGTGTATTAAGTAGATAAAATTACACACACACACATACACACACACAGTGAAGCAATCACACTTCTAATTATTACCACAGCAACACCGTCACACTTCCCACAATTACCACAATGATATTATTAAGTGTTTTATCATTACCGCAGCAATAATAGAACTCCTATCGGCACTGCTCCACCGCAAACATAGGGCAAAGCACATAATTACTGTGGCCAAAGAGGAAGGAAAAAGGTCTGCAGTGTTTTGGAGTTCTGCTTTGGTTTATATCTCTATAATGGCTGATGACAAAGTGGAGGTCATGCCTTTTATGAGAACAGCCTTAATAACACACCCTGATGCACAAGCAAATGAAAACCATCTGTGGAGGATCAGCTAATTTCGCTGTGCTATTTCAGAGTCAGAATCAATGATCGGCACAAATATTAACAAAGCATACACAGCACTTATATACAAAATATATTATATAGAACATACACATAATACATTTAAA
>NW_015619445.1:0-1335 GCF_001515605.1 Sinocyclocheilus anshuiensis
GTAGACATTCAGACATTCAGTTCTTGGCACATTTACAGCCTAAAATATCGAGTAAATTTAAAGATTTCCTGGTGCACCAAATATACTGGTTATTGTGCATTTTTCATTGCAGTTGCATGCTCGAATTATAGCAGTTATAGATTGCTACCTTGAGTTGTTTTTCATGGACATGTTCACCTTGGTGTGGATTTCATTTGGATTTACTGCCAAAACAAATGATTGCCAATATAGCATGTATATTGCTTTGATGAAATAGTAAATGTATTGTAATTAACACATTAATATGGAAACAAAAGCATGAATATTATAACAGGTTAACATTATGGTACATTTTATTCTGTAGGTGTAGCTTTAACCTGTGGCATCTAGGGGACCGATTACCCGACATGTAATTCTAGACGTTTTGGTAATGTAAAAAAAAGTAAATGTAAATTTAATATAAAAATCATGTTGTTTGGTTAGTTTTTCCATAAGTATAAACATCAAACGGTGATGTGCGGATTCTAATGCCAATAAAATGTTTTTAATGACTACAATATGAATGCATTTATTCATTCAGCAATTAATCCAAATTAAACCCGTATGGAGACAAACGTTGTAACTTACCGCCAAATAAAGGTGATGATGAATTGAGAGCTCAAATAAACACACGAAGATGCTCGGAACAGCTGATGTGCGCAGCTGAGGGCCTCTGTGCGGGTCCAGCGCGCTTCTTCCTCCTAAACCATCCGTCTCAACGGCTCCACAACCCGACCGAACCTCCCCGAACCCAGCCCAGCTGATATTTACTGCGCAGTGTCGATCTGCGTCTGTGCGCGCGGTCTGCCAGTCTGGATCCAGCCGCGTTCATCTCTTATTCATTTACAAAGAGCCCCGTATTCGCTCAATGCCACCTTATACCCACCGAAAACACTCACACCGGAACAAAAACATGCGCGTGGCCGGGCGTACAGCTTCATCTGAACGCGTAGTAGATGCGTTGTGGTGACCGTTACTTTGCATTTGTGTTGGATTAATTCCACGGGCTTTACGTCTGCTTTTTGTTTTGAGCATCCGCGCAGCTCACGAGAGGGAGGCGTTCACTCACACTGTTGTGATATTTGATTCGCCAACGAGTCAACCTGGTGAATCGGTTCTTTTGAATGATTCGTTCGAAACGATTCGAATGGGGTGAGCAATGGGCTATTCACACACATTTTATATACAGATAGATACCGATTTTATATATAAGATTTTTTTCGTATAAGATCCCTGCTGAAAAAAAAAACAAAAACAGCTAAAACCAGCCTAAGCTGGTCGTCCAGCCTGGTCATAGCTGGTCAGCAGGCTGGTTTT
>NW_015619446.1:0-1335 GCF_001515605.1 Sinocyclocheilus anshuiensis
GCAAGTCAATAGGGACCAGCAACTGAAGGTGAACTATCCCTTTAAAAGATATTAATGGTTGATGTGTGAGAATCGCATCAAAATCAGAAATGGTAGTTGTGCACCTATAAAAGCTGTTTAAAGCAAATAGTTGTCTTCCTTGATTATGATTGGCCGAGCTGCACTCTATTACATTCATTCCCAGTGGATGCAAAGCTATCATATCTTTTAATAATCCTGGGATAAGGTGCCTGTGGACCGATCACAGCTGTTGCTGTCTGTTTAGACACAACACAAAGAAATCCACAGCGGAGCCTGAGGAACAGTGCTAAATATACATATTCCACTGGGATGTGGCATAAAGAAATGGAGAGCGTCTCTCTTATTTTCCTCTGCTGAAGTGGGCAACCACACAAAACCTTCCTTTGAGATGAACATCACTGTAAGTAATGAGAATTTGCACACCATTACAGGGATTGTTCAGCCAGAGGTCATCATTACTCGCCCGCATGTCGTACTAAACACACTTTGGAGATGATATTTCTGAAACTTGTGTTTTTTTGTCGATGAAGATTAAAGAAACATTGGCTTGTTTAAAGCTGCTGTGCAAAACTTTTTTGTCTTCATGCATTTGATAAATAAACATCTGCCTGGAAACTCGAGTACTTTTTTTAATTTCAGTAAACATCAACATTATACAGTTTGCATAATTATTAACTTCATACAATAAGGTATGCATACAACTGTTTATAAAGCAAAAACCTAAAGGAAAAGCAAAAAAGTGAAAGTATTAAAAGTATTCACATGCACAAGCACATCCATGACAGTGCACTGTGCTCAACTCTACTCCTCCACCTATGTTTGTGAGCCGACAGTGTTATTTTTCATTGCAAACCCTTGCTGAGATGGTTTATCTATTGCAGGACTGCTGATTCTGTTTCTCTTCCACCACACTTCTCTCTGCATGTATACAAGACATCCAAAATATTTAATTCAGCAAAAAAAGTGAGCTCAACATGGCTTGCTTTCATTGCAAACATTTATTACAATTTCTGACGGAAACAACTGTATCTGTCGTAGATGGAACAGCTCATGGAATGATGCTGACACACGGAAGGACAGTACAGAAAATAAAATGCATTTATGTGCCATTCCACTGCGACTCCAAAGAAGACTGCGCCCTTGGCTTCTCATCCCGTTTTAGATGTTTTTACACTATATTATGTGTTTATTATTAAAAAAAAAACACTAATAAAAATCAATAATCATGGAAGGCGTTATGCATAATGTTTTTTCATCTCAAATTAAGAGCTATTCAAGGACAGCTTAAAGAAAATCCATATAAATGACATTTTG
>NW_015619447.1:0-1336 GCF_001515605.1 Sinocyclocheilus anshuiensis
CCATGGGCATCCAGATCCTCGTGTCCACTAGTGATGTCAGCTCAATGGCAGGGACGGAGCGTCTCATCAGTGAGGCCTGCCGCTTGGGTCAAGTTGGTGGCATCTTCCACCTTGCCATGGTAATATTCAGTTGTTGCTTTCAGTTCACTTTCTTTGTAGTCAAATTAAAGACAAATACATAACTGATGTTTTTCTCTATCAACTAGGTCCTCAAAGACGGCATGCTGGAGAATCTGACCCCACAGCACTTCATTGACGTCAACAAACCCAAATACGGTGGAACCATCCATCTAGACAGGTAGGGAATGGTTTGACTGAATCTCTCCTTTCTTCAGCTGTTCACTTGTGGCTTATTACGAATTTTAATAAATGATTCCTTTTCCACAGCGTGACTAGGCAGAAGTGCCCAGAGCTTCAGCACTTTGTGGTGTTCTCCTCAGTCAGCTGCGGCCGAGGTAATGCTGGCCAGAGCAACTATGGCTTCGCCAACTCCACCATGGAGCGAGTGTGCGAGCAGCGCCGACACGACAACCTGCCGGGCCTGGCCATACAGTGGGGCGCCATTGGAGATGTGGGTGTCGTTTTGGAGACCATGGGTGGCAATGACGCTGTAATTGGTGGCACGTTGCCGCAGCGCATGTCTTCCTGTTTGGAAGTACTTGATAGGTTCCTGTGTCAGCAGCGGCCTGTAATGTCCAGCTTTGTGTTGGCGGAGAAAGTGGTGGTCGCTAAAGGAGAAGGAAGTGGACAGAGGGACCTGGTGGAGGCTGTGGCTCATATTCTGGGTAAAAGCTCAGACCTGAAATGTTTAAAGTCTGATAAGCTGCACTTTTTTCATGCTTTTTAAAGTTACAGTGTCGCCTCTTTCTCTCAGGTGTGCGTGACGTGAGCAGTCTGAATGCTGACACCTCATTGGCTGATCTGGGTCTCGATTCGCTGATGGGTGTTGAGGTTAAGCAGACACTGGAGAGGGACTATGACATTGTAATGGCAATGAGGGAAATCCGACAGCTAACCATTAATAAGCTACGGGACCTTTCCAGCCAATCAGGAGGAAAAGAGGGTGAGCGTGTGATTTGTGTCAATATCGATAGCCTGATGTTTTGTTTTGTTTTTTCCAGAACTTATTTTGTTATCCACAGTATCTTGAATAAGATATTGGGAAGTTGCTAAAAGATTAAATAAATTGATAAATTCAGGAGATGTAATTTCATGTTTTGTAAGATACATTGAATTATTTGGAGAATAATGCATCAAATTCTCTCATTCTGTTTCTCTCAGAGTCCCGAGCTGCTCCTGCAAAGCGATCTGGTGCTCAAGCTCTGCTGGAGTCAGA
>NW_015619448.1:0-1298 GCF_001515605.1 Sinocyclocheilus anshuiensis
TTCAAAGATTGACTATGTGTCCAATACACAGAATTTAGCTGGCAGAAATGTGTCCTCTTTGTTTGTGAGAGAGACTCTGTGTATTGAGCGGTAGAAACACTTTCCCCCTGCCATTTTCCCTCTGCATGGTTTCAACAATTTGTCAATATAATTATTCCATTTATTCAGTCCATTCTAGTGTGAGATCCCTCATCACCTGCTCTGAAAGAGAATCTCCTGTAGTAAGGACCTGCATTACAATGCATTTCATTTTAAAGACAAACTCACTTTGACATAATGAAAAAAAACAAAACTGTTAATCCCCAGCTTACAAAGGTGCATGAAACATTCCGATGTGTGTGTAAATTTAGAAACTAAATATGATAAACTGTCAGTTAAATCTATTAGGGCTCGATATGGTGATGCGATGTTATGCTGGCAAAATTCTTTACATTACTAACACTCGTGTTGAATTTTGAAGAATATCCTGACCTTTCTTTTCTATATATAATAAAAGTGAATGAAGATCTAGGCTGTTAAGGTCCATACTTATCATCTGAAGCCTCACGATCACTTTGTGTGATGAATAGATCAAATTGAAGTTGTTACTCACTGAAAACTTTGTAATTGATTCAGTTTTATGTGAACTATTCCTTTAAGGATTCTGGCTGCCAAGCTAAAGGTTGCAGGTTCAAACCTTTGTAAAGCTGAGAATTACTGAGATCCCAGCAGTGTGCCTCTGTTGCCAAGCAGGTCTACTGTTTGGCTTTGAATAAAATATCAAATTATGTAAATGTATATTTTTTGCCTCAGCTATACAACTTGAGTGTATATGGTCTATTCTTTGGATTTCTTGGGTAATTACGTTTCTCCACACAAGTTAATGGAGATAATGTAATGCAAGAGCGGTGTCAGTCTAAGGTTATTCTTGGAAATAATGTGATTTCCTGAACTATAGCCATCTGTTGAGTGAGAGGTGCTGCAGCAATTAAACAGCTTTAATGACTGAGCTGTAGAAAACACCTATAGCTGCAACGCCACTCACTAACACAAGCTTTACGCAAGAACATCCGTTCCACCTCCGTTCTGTCATTCACCCTCAGAACAGTCAGCCCGAGACCTTCCTCTGATGAAGAGTGTGTCAACACATACTTAACTTTCAGCACCACTGTCAAAACACCATTTTAAGTTCACCAGAAAACTCTGAGAGTAAGGAAGAAGTAAAATGATCTAGTGGGAAGTGTTCTGCATTCTTTGAGTTGAGATATAGGTTTTGAAGATGTGTATATATATATATATATATATATATATATATATAC
>NW_015619449.1:0-1337 GCF_001515605.1 Sinocyclocheilus anshuiensis
GCTAATTTTAGATGAAAATTTCAGACGCACTTACGAGGCTTTTGCATCTGAACTCTTCACGCGTATATACATACATTCAGTTTGCATTTGGTTTAAAGCATGCACTTCTGTAAAACTGCTCTGGAACAATCTATATATAGCTTAAACAGTTAACCTGTCATTGAATTGTTCCTCATTTAACACCCATACAAATTTACAATTTCACACTATAATAGACTTTTATACATTAAAAAGCATACAGCTGCCTTTTGGGAATGGATCATACCCATTTATGATATTAAGAAGACATATGACATGATAGCAGACAAATGCATTTAAAAACATTCTTGTCCCGGAGTAATGACTTGCACCAGAATATAATACTATCATCGGAGTGCATCCTACTTTTAGGGTCACGCTCCTAACAAACGCAAAGCCGAAACACGTCAGAAGCGAAGGAGTCCTGAGGGGAAGGCTCGGCTCATGAATATTAATTAGGTTGCAAGACTGCTACAGGAACGTCACCGTGACCTAATTAATATTCAGCATGTGTCCTTTCGCTTCAGGCGATGGAATGTAGGCCTATATAAACTTTTTTTAGCACGTGTGTTGAAAGGATCTTTTTAATTTGCGTGCCACACGGAAACACATTAAAAGACCGAGTCATAAAATTCTCAAAACTCTCACAGCTGTTAAGCATTGTTGATGTTTTTCCTCTTTCGACTTCCCCTTAAAGTATTCAAGTTTCATGCCACAACCCGCAAACAAACAGCGCTTACCTTTACAATGCCCTGATCGTGACTGTCTTCTCTTTAAATCCCCTTCCAAAAGAAAAAGAAAACAAAACCCGAAAACAAACAAACCAAAACAAACAGAACGCTGAGGTTTTCAATGTTCTAAAACAATTAAAAGACGCCGTTCAATTCGCAGGCGTTCCGCTGCAAAACGCCCCCCAAATCAGGTCTTCCAATGTACTAAAAAACATGAAACAAAACCACCTGCGTTCAGTTCCAGCGTTGAACAGAACCCGCCGCCCCTCTCTCTCTCTGAAGTCCACCGACTCTTCCTAGAAAAGCACATGATCGCGGGGCGTGTTTGAACACAAGTGTGATTTTCAACACTCAACACTCAAACTCGAGCTGTCTGATGTCCCTCACGGTTTACAAAAGTTGCATGGTTTATAGTCTTAAATGTAGTCATCATTTGATCTGAGATGGGTTTTTTTCTATTCACCCAGACAGCAAAGTATATATATATATTATTTAATTTTATTAAAATATCTTCATGAACGTAACCTTCATTCCTGTGTTGCACAACATCATGTCAAGACATGGAAGAACTTTGTGTGTGTGTGTGTG
>NW_015619450.1:0-1335 GCF_001515605.1 Sinocyclocheilus anshuiensis
AAATAATGATCTTTAAAATAGCATCATATGACCCCTTTAAGCCAACCATCTTAAAGTCACAACAGAGTTAGAGCCATGGAGCTCTGGCTGATCCTGGCACCTCATCCTCCTTCTTTACAACCACAATGGAGGCTCTCACTGCATCCAAAGACTCGTTTCTAAGCAGCACTGCATCCTCTGACATCCATAAACAATGGAGGGCAGTGATCTCTGACAGTGGCCCACAGGGCCATCGCCTGATTAAAAGGAAACAAAGGAAACGGGTGACCTCCGTCCAAGCATCTAATCTTAGAGCCACAATGAAAGCAGGCAATGTTTTGTTCAATGCTTGCTTTCTCGAAAGCTGATAGTGCTAGCTGTGGATGGATGAAGATGGGGGTGGACCAGCAGAAGTCCTGCAGAGTCTGGACCTGCTCCCAGCCCATGCTGCAGAGAAGCTGATCGCTCTTCATTACTCTATTAGCATCCCAGAGAGCAACCCGACTACAGTACACACAACACAAACACACGTAACCACACAAGCTCCAGTGCCAACACAAAGGTCATAGCTTCTAAATGGATACATCCTCAGAAGGTTATCTGTATGTTTAATGATATGAAGTATGTGGCAGACACTGCAAGAATGTCAACATCACAGCTTTCTTCTGTGTGATGCGGGTCAACACATATCCCGTTCCTCCCCTGCAATGCTGGGACAGCCGTCAGCTCATGCGGGCTCCCGTGAAAAGCGTTTGCTGTGGCAGCAGCTTCAAAGCAAATATGCGATACAGGAAACACAGTAAAGGCATTTCCATGAGACTATGCTTTTATCTGGGACTTCATCAAGTTTTAACCACTGCAGCTTATAGACCTCTCTCAAGTAGGAAAAAAGCGATATGTTCCTGTTCCTATTTCTTTGTCCAGGTGTGTCTACTTCAATCATTTGGTCTATTATATTTACACAGTTTTCTTTGCCATTGTTCCTTATCAGATTGCAAGTGAGGGAACTTGGGAGAGTCTTGTTTATTTAGTGGTTATACATGAAAAAAAGTATTCTAGTTTCTCATTCCTAGGTTTATTGTTGGGTTAGTTGATTCTGAGTATGTATAATAAAGCTGTATTTTAATTAGGGATGTGCTAGAGCTTTTGCAGCTATTATTGCAATTTTTCTTTGTAAAGAAAGCTTAGCTTCTTTTGAAAAAATATAAAAATAAATAAAGTCGGCATGATATGGAAATTTCCATTTTCTAAATTAATGTATTGAACAATTCATGAATGAACAATGAAATCGCCACAACACTATGCATAGGACTAATTTCGTTGTGTTGTGGCTTGTTTCCGTTGTGTTGTGCTAAT
>NW_015619451.1:0-1337 GCF_001515605.1 Sinocyclocheilus anshuiensis
ACTATTAATAAGCAGCAAATTAGGAGTTTATTGAGGCAAAAATTATAGTTAATGGTTTGTTAATAGCGAGGATTGGACCTAAAAATAAAGTGTGGCCAGTTATGTTTCCACTCAATGGCTAGAAAATTGTACACACATACATAAACATTTCGCGTCTGCGGTTGCTCAGTGTTGACCTTCGTGAATGCAGTCGGAATGCATCTCTAAGTGTGCATCCTCTCAGCAACAAATTTTATCTTGGATCATTACATTTCTTTCTGAAAAGTGCTTATTTTGTGCCACAGATAATTGATGAATGTTGTTCATTAACTTTTTAAATGTTCCGTCATGACACATAACATATGACCTTTAAAGGACACACAAAATGGATAAAAATGCAACACTTTATAAATTTCTGATGTTTCTCTTTCTGGTCATTTAAAGTGCCCAAGAATGATGCAAAAATAATCTTTAAATACCCCCTGACTCTCCAACTAGGGTCCTGCTAGTGAATCTGGGCCATTTCCACCACTGGAGAGGCATGATTATAAAGTAGCTATATGTGTTACAGTAGTGAAGGTTTCTGATTTGATTTGTAATAGTCTTGGATGAGATTACAGTGGTGATATCATGTGCTGTTGCATCGTCTATTGGTGTAGTGAGTATCAGTTTAAACTGCAGACAGTGTATGAGACTAAAAGGGAAGTAATTGGAGTACATTACAGTAATTACTCTGACACTGACATACTGTCCTGCAGTCTGAACAGCTGTACTGAGACAGGTCCTTCCTTCCACTGTGTCCTCTTAACACAGACACGCTCAATCCTCAGGGTGATTCTCCTGGGGCCCAGAGATAAAGGCAGTCTTATGTGCAGCAGTGTTAACAAAAGAGTCAGGACTTACACCCCGGGCTCTGGGCAACACTGCATGTCCCCTCATACACACAGATATGTTGGTGTACACACACACACAAATTACACGTTTATCATTTACCTGTTAAAATAAGCACATTACGTAGGTGTGGCCTCTTTCGGACCATGGGTTATCTCACTGCATATAGGGCAGATTTATGTAAAAGTATTAATATAATAGAATTGCAATAAAAAATATTTTAAGGCATAATAACACTTGTAAATGTGTTACTGTGTACAACTGTCACGGGTTGCTACTGTGAGGAGCACAGAGCGAGGACAAGGAAGACAACCAAATAAGGGCAAGGAAGGCACATGGGGAGCAAAACACGCAAAAAACAAGGAACTAAGTCTGACATAACTCCCCGGTGGGTGCTCTGGAGGCCTCTAGGAGCAGGGTTGCAGGACGGAAGGCCTCCAGGGCGGCGCCCGTTCCGGGACCCATGG
>NW_015619452.1:0-1337 GCF_001515605.1 Sinocyclocheilus anshuiensis
TATATATATAAACTTGAAATTAAATGGGGGTGGACTTATATTTAATTATATTAATTGATTAAATTAATTATTTTATTATTATTAATATTATTACTATTGATTGATTGATTGATTGATTGATGTATTTATTGATTTTCAGGAGTCAAATTAATCGGGCTACAATTCTAAAATTGCATTTACATAGAGAAATAATAATCGTATTTAACTGCTGGGTTTCCATTCGGTCAGAGAAATATATAAAAATAATTTGAAAGGGGAAAAATGGGTTAGTTTAGAAATTCACTATTATTCTTTTTACACATGCTTCATTGCACACAAAATTAGAATAAAAAATAGTCTGAACAGAGCAGGTAATGGTGCCTGTCTTACTTTAAAATGTTTCCTGTAAAATTAGAGATGGGGATTATTAAAGTCATGATTTCCTACAGTCTCAGATTAAGTTTTCAAAGCTCTTATGATACAGTAATTACCACTGACAAAATAACTGAATCAAACATTTCATTAATCTCCTTTATTGGGGTGTACACTAAGCCCTAAAATAGATAAACTGTGGACGCTATGTCGTCCCAGATTCAGCCTGTATGTGATCTGACATATTCTATCGCCACATTAATGATAATGAATGTACAGTGCACACTTGGGTCAGGAACATGCTGTCCATGTTTAATGTTGTTCCTTCCATTCCTTCTCTTGATTTAGACCTCCTCTGCTGGTTACAGGGAGAACAACACCATTATGAGATACAAATCAAAATGACTGGGTGTGTGTACTTCCTTGTGGTATTCCCTTGTATGATATTTTATGCATTCCCAGTCAACTTTTTTTGCTTAATGTGGTGTTTATGGTTATGAAAAACATTTAGGCTACTATATTTTATATTTTATTACTCTAACAATGTCATGTGCTGCAGCCATTAACTACTAAGTAGGAATGCATTTTCCTTACACGTTGAGTACATGTCAGTGCACACACCTAAAATTAGATAAAAAAATATTTTATTTGATTTTAAACAACTATCATGAATTAGTCATTTATAAATATCATTACATTTGTTGGGTAGTCAAACATGACAATTTACAACTTACATCCTTACCTATTCATTCATTCATTCATGCCAAGCTACTTTATTTATTTATTTTATTCATTATATTATTATTTTTTCAGACTTTATGGCTAAATATCAAAATTAACTTTAATTCGGAAATGAAACATGCTCATCATAAAGGATGTGTATTCAAGTTACTGTATAAATGAAGTGTATTTTAATGTAAACTTGTAGGCTATAAATTAAAAGATTTTCTGTCAGGACCACTATCGTCAAAGATGATTGACAATTA
>NW_015619453.1:0-1337 GCF_001515605.1 Sinocyclocheilus anshuiensis
AAAATTACAATCAATGCAAATCAAGGGAAAAGAAAGGTAGTGTTAACAACTCACCGCAGCAGCGACATTAATGTTATATTCTCTATAGTCCATAAATGTTATTATATTGCCACGGGGTCTGCGTATGCAGGTGCTGTTTGCATATGTACCCGCAGATGAAACTGTAGCTTCCAGCAAAAATGCACCAAAATAAAACAGCAAAGCGATGAAATGGTAGAACATGTCCTGCAAACAACGGGAGACAATTTGAGTTTATGATGTGTACAGATCAATTGATCAAAGGCTAGATTTCAGATAATCCTGTCAGATTATATTTCTAAATAAATAAATTCATTCATTCAATTAATTTTCAGAAGGACTGTGCCAACATCTCCAAGACACTTGAAGAAACCTATACTGAAAATCTATACCTGAACAACTATGTGCAAGTGAACCTAGGACAAAACCTGTTTTAAATGCAAAATGGTCACACCAAATATTTATGTATGTATTTATTTATTTTTCTTTCTTTCTATTACTTCATGTCATTCCTGACAGGCTTGATGATGGTGAGATCAAATCTCTGTGTGGAGCATACTGGCTGTTTTCAGATTCCTTATGCATACAAAAATCTCACTGGATTATTACAATTAATGAGAAAAGGCATGTTTGGAAATGTACAATTTTATTTCCTGCTGACACAGTACATCCAATATTGTTAGAGTGATCTGAGCCAAGGGCCCAATAATCTACAGCCTGTAGGGCTGTTTTAAAATTTCTCTTATTTCTATTTCGTATTTTTCTTCTTTGCTTTGTTTTTTCAGCTTGAAAATGTTAATGTAACATAAGAGTTTGAAAATACCCCACTAAAAGCCCGTTTCCACTGCAGGAACTTTCCCCAGGAACTAGGGATTTTGGGCGCTTTGGGACTCGGTGTGTTTCCACTGCATGAACCAGGATCTAAATAAAGCTCGGGGTAAAAATTTGCCCCTCAGAAAGTCCCTGCGTGAGGTAGTACTTTTTCAAAGGTCCGGTACTTTCGGGGCTGGGACTTGGGCGCTGAACATGCTGATTGGTTGAGTTCACGCAACACTGTATTTCAACCACCATTTATTCGCATATTTTATATATTTTTTTTAAATATTACTGTTAATATTACTGTCATGAAATGTAGTTTTAAAAGTTTTTCAGGCGAGAATGTAGCTGTTTAAAACTCAAATTTGCTGTTTATTTAAAAAGACTGATTTCGGAGACGTGAGGTCCACACGATCACCGGGCGCTCAGTGCTCATGTATCCCGCTGAGAGGACCATAACCTTGGCTAGTCCTTCTGACATTTGCCGCTGGCTCTGATGTCTC
>NW_015619454.1:0-1337 GCF_001515605.1 Sinocyclocheilus anshuiensis
CAGAGAGGGGTTCTCCAGGAAAACCACAGACTTCTGTCTCATTTAGCTCTTATTTATCTGTTTCATGCTGATATTTTTTTTTCACCGTTTCAGTGGTTCATTTGCTCCTCAAAGCAGAGGATTGGTTTGCAGAGCCTCGGGGGACACACTGGCAGATCAGCAACAATTAGTTCAGTGTTACACTGTTACTGGCGTGCAATAAAAACACAATCTTTCATCTTTTCACCGACATGAGGCTGAGGAGTCAATCACTTTGATCAAAACGTGATTATTATTATTATGATGAGTGCACCACGCCCTGTCTGGTAGAGGTTCAGGTTCATAAAGAAATCTATTAAAAGGAAAAAACACAGCAGGTGTGTTCCTGGATTGTGTAACTTGTCCATACCGGTGATTTTTTTTTAGGGAAAATCTGTACCCTCCAACCAAAATTGTGAGAACAATGAAATAGGAAATGTCACTATTAGCTGATCAGGACTGGATTGTTCTGCCAAACATGGCTCCGGGCTGCCCTGAGGGGCTAACAAGATGTGAGTGAAAAATGAGAGAAAGAACAACAGTTAAGACATCTGAATGCTGTATGGAATAACTTTTGATTTCCTGTTATTATTAATAGCAATGCTTTCACACTTTAAAGTTGGCATGAAATGAAAATTCATTTTCATGTAATTTATAAATGCATGTTAAATAGATATTATTTTACTTTATCTACATTTCATTAAAAAAAGGGTTATATGCCGGTCTCCAATCATTTAGTCTGCCTAAACCCTGCCCCTACACATTTGACTGCAGGCTTGCATTAATTTTTGTGTCCACATATCATAATCCAATCAACAAAGAGGAATTAATCCAAGTACTTGTGTTTCATAGTGAATTTAACTTTTCAGAAGCTTAAAATGTACTGTTATTAAAGAAAAATGATTATTATTAATTAGGTACATTTACTGCATTGTATCATCTACAGATTTGCAGATATAGTTTCTTTGTAGTTTTGTTTGTACAGTGCATTCATGACATTATCAATAAATATCAACCCAAATTCCCGTAAAAACCTAATTCCTGATGACATAAGCAATGGTGGGGGGAAACACTAATAAATCCAATAGTTTGTAAAAAAAAAAAAAATCGGCATCAGCCAATAATTTCAGAACTGCTGCTGTCTCCATTTCAAGAAGATTAGAAAACTCTTGAATACAGCCCTTCACTTAAGGTGATAAAGGTGATGCTCAGTAGCAAGGGATGCTGGCAGAAGGAGAGGAGATGATGTCATTGTTTTCTAAAGAAACTTCAGCCGGTTCTGCATTACGTCAGTGGTAATTATGCAAAGCAGAGAGCCA
>NW_015619455.1:0-1337 GCF_001515605.1 Sinocyclocheilus anshuiensis
CAAAAATTAAAATTCTGTCATCATTTACTCACCCTCATGTTGTTCTAAACCTGTATAACTTCTTTCAGCTGTTAAACACAAAAGAATATATTTTGAAGATTGTTGGTAACCAAACAGTTGATGGACTCCTTTTGGCTTCCATAGTATGGAAAAAGTACTATGGAAATCAATGGGGACCATCATTCGACCTGGTTACACACATTCAAAACAACACCTTGTATGTTGAATAGGATGGATGGATAATGGTTTTGTTGGTGTAGGTTGGGTCATGTCATAACAAACAGGTGTCTGGATCAGAGCATGTTTGCTGTTGTGATGCCCTCATAAAAACCTGAGTAACGGCTAGTAATCAAGTTAACACCTGCCTACCTGCACACAGTCCAGCCCATGGCGCAGGGCTCAAAGCACGCAATCTGAGACCAGATATCACTAACAGATTCAGATTCTCAACATTATTCTTCTTCCCTCAGAATGCTCTATCTCATTCAGCATGCATTGCAGTAGCCTGATCGCATCTGATGTGCCTTTAATAGAGAATGATCTTACCACAGTCAGACAGCAGTCTCTGCTTAAGTAAACAGAATGTGAAAGGTATTACTTTGTGTCAGTAGAATCGCTGAACCTGCGCTCACCTTGTGTTCTCTGGCTTGTCTGAATAAGGAAAAGGCTTGTGTGTTATGTTTAGCCTTCTAAACACTGACATAATTTTACGAGATGTTGTAGACAAGCCTCGACAGAGCCATAGACCTATAACCTTTCAGATGGCAGCAAAATACTTTAAGCTTTATTGTAAAAGGCTTTCTGTGTGTGGTGTAGGGTTTAGCAGTGCCCTTAATTTTCTTAGGGGCGTTGTTTGGGGCAGTAGCATTCTTGTACAGTAGTAAGGTTTCCTAAAAAACACGAGGAGGATTGTTGAGCTGGTTGAGCCCACAGGATCTGCTCTGGTTGATTGTTATTTCCCTAGTCAGCACAAGGAAAAGATAGATCTTTATATTTTCTTAAGCAAATGTGGGTGATTGCCTGTGCTAAACTCCTGGCCATAAATCCAAGGCCTGGAACAATCTAGATGAACATCAGATACTTCAATTCAAAACTGCATTCTTAATTAATTTTTTATTTGATTTTATTAAATTGTTTTCCAGGTAAAAAATATCAGAAATTCCATAATATATATAAAAAAGATACATTTACTTGAGATAAAAAGCTAAATATACTATGCAACATATCAAAAGATATGAGGACTTGTTTTCATTGAAACTAATTGTTGTCTTTTTCTATTCTATCCGTTTTTCTTTTTATTTATTATATGATTTAAAAAAAAAACCTTGCTACATGTA
>NW_015619456.1:0-1337 GCF_001515605.1 Sinocyclocheilus anshuiensis
ATTAAATCCTGTATGTTTGATGTTTACCTGTATAAATCTGATGTGTAAACTGTACATTGGAAAGAAATTAAGAGAATTTATAGATATATATATGAGTGTGTCATTGTAATCATTTACTGTACAGTGTAGTTTACAACCACATAGATGTAGCACTTTCTGGTTGATTTATTGATCAATCGAAGTGATGTTACTGATCACATTCTTCCATCACAGGGCTTGATGAATATACGGCTTTCATTACCCTAGATTATGAACCGTTCGTTCGTTCGATCGTTGTATTTCCAGGGGTTGAGTTAAATGACATATTATCAATATTAATTGTGTTTTTGGACTTGATCCTGACAGTGTTTTAAATCCTGTTTAATCTTTCTCGTCTTGTTTGTTTAAGAGTCTGTATGCCTCAACATTACAGTTGAGTTTCAGATTACTCATTGCTCATTCAGAAGTATTCAGTATTTGCCCATGATGTCAAGGGAACAGTTTGTGAGACATCAGTTGTCTTTAGTGGTCTATCAGTCCTTACCAGTCTCGAACATCTACAGTTCTAATGAAAACCACACTAGACTAATTTAGGTATTGTTTGGTTTTGATCATAGAGGTGTCATCTCATCCCTTTTAAAAGACTTGTCAACCACTGTATCTAATGGTTTCTTGATGAAATCATGTTTAATAAATTCTACCAATAAAATGCAACTTGTCCTGCTTTTTACTGATACAAAGGCCATTAACAGGGCTGAAACAAAAACAGCCATAATTAGATCTGAGTGCATGAGATAAGTCTGGTTTAAAGGGTATGGTTTAGATACGCTGATCAGCCACAACATTAAAACTACTGACAGGTGAAGTGAATAACGTTGATTATATTGCTACGATGGGTTATATTAAGCAACAAGCAAACAGTCAGTTTCATGTGTTAGAAGCAGGAAAAATGAACAAGTGAAAAGATCTGAGCAACTTTGACAAGGACCAAATAGTGCTGGCTGGACGACTGGCTCAGAGGACCTCCAAAATGGCAAGTCTTGTGGGGTGTTACCGGTATGCAGTGGTTAGTTACCAAAAGTGGTGCAAAGAAGGACAACCTGTGAATCAACATCAGGGTCATGGACGCCCAAGATGACCCCGTCCATCACCAAAAGTAGTACAATGGTCATGCAAGTGTCAGAACTGGACCGTGGAGGAATGAAAGAAGGTTGCCTGATCTGATAAATCATGTTTTCTTTTAGATCAGGTGGATGGCCGGGTGTGTGTGTGTTGTTTACATGGGAAAGTGCTTGCTTGCAGCAGGATGCACAATGGGAAGAAGGCAGACCAGTGGAGGCAGTGTTGTGCTCTGGCCA
>NW_015619457.1:0-1337 GCF_001515605.1 Sinocyclocheilus anshuiensis
TTTTCAAAAAAAGTAAAGTAAAACAAACAAATAAATAAGGAGACTGCACCCAAACATAACTTTGAACTTGTGGAACAGCTTAATTAAAAACAACTCCTTTAAATTTACCCCCTCAGTTTTTACTAAACACGATCACTCGTTTTATGAAGTGAATAATTATTATATAATTTTCATAGGAACTCCCAGGAGACGAAGCGTACTTTTGCTTGCCCAATATTGTTTTACAAGGGCGGAGTACTGAAATCAGTCCATGCAAAAGAAACCAAAACATACTATGATTAACTGTTTGGGAGCTTATCACTTTAGAGTCATAATGGGCTATTTTTTTATGACACAACTCGAACACCCACACAACAAACGTCTTTCCCCATAGAACAAAATGACACTCACTCGGTCTTTTTGCGTGATCTGTTGGCGTGGAGGTCCACTAAGTTGATGACAGCCTGTCCCAAAAACTTGTCCAGCCCCACCAGGGCTCGGTGCATGGCGATGATGTAGAGTGTGCACCGCTCCGCGTCTCCCTGATGGATCAGCGGCAGATCGAAGGTCGCCTCCTCCTTCCATTCGGGCGAGACGCATTTTTCCGCAACCGACGTGGAAAACTTGTCCTTGCCCACCTGCATGATGGCATAGGAGTCGTTCGTGCCATTTTTGCCCTTGATCCGCAGGTTTCGCGCTTTGAGCACCGTTACCTGAACGCTAGTGGGATACCACTGCTGGTCACCCAAAGACATTCTCAGTTAAAGCAACCGGGACAAAAAGTTGGTTCGTTGCAGCCTGCTTGATGTTTGCCGTGCGCCGCAGCCGCCGCTCTGGCTCCTGAGTGTAACTGTTTGGGAGATATCATAAGCCCCGCCCCTCACGCATGACGTACACTGTGTACCCTGCGCTCAGGTGATGCAGGTATCTCTTCATTCTTGCGTTGCACTATTTAAAGCAGCGCTTTTGATAGTACACTTATAACCCTGTGATAACGTCTTTTTAAATACCGGGTTAAGGCCACCAATGCGTTCTCGCCGCTTTTAACCTGTGGTCATAATTTAAACCCGAATTAAGATGCTAAAGGTGTACAGTAATCGACGTGGTTGCTAAAATGTATCAGCGAGTTGTTTAGCAACAGACAACCAATCAGAAACTGACTCAGCGATTACCTTATTAAATATTCATGCATTTGTAGTCACAGTTCAGTTTACCTTGGTGGAGATTTTAAAAACTATTCTCAGAATATCTTTGTTGAAGAATTTCCTCATTAGCGTTTCCCCAATTTACTTCCTCAGACTTTATTAAGGTCAAGTGAATCACTGTAGAGCTCAGATAACAGGCCATTCAGCAGGACC
>NW_015619458.1:0-1337 GCF_001515605.1 Sinocyclocheilus anshuiensis
ATGCACGGGGGAAAAAGAGGACTGGTGGCACCACAGAACACTTTTCTGGAAAATATTGTCCGTCGCTCAAGTGGTAAGATAATCGCTTTCTTCAGATTGCAGTACCTGACTTTTTTTTCTAACTTTAATTGTGCCCAGAATTATGCGTAAAAGTCAAGCTCGTGAGTTTATTTCCATAAAAATGGGAAACCTAAATTTTTTTCTGATCAAAGTAAGATTAAATATTTACATATGACGCACCTAAAGTCACTTCTACATAGGCTAATCTTCTTTATTGAGTGCTTAATTAAACATTAAAAACAGAGAGCTGCAAAACAGAAAAACAGCTAAACTTGATTGCTCTAATAATAGTAATTAAACACAGTTAACAACACATTGCTCAATCGCTTCTCAAAACATGATCTTTACTATTGCTATCCATTAGGCTATCAGCATTAAGGTATTAATGCATCAGTAAGACTTGATTATTTGATGACATCAACAACCTACAGTCGGCATGAATCTCACGTAATCTCAAAACGTTTATTTGCGTCAGTTGACTCATGTAAAAAATGCGTGGATTTTTTTTTTGTGTGGAGTCACACAAACAACTATTTCGTCACACAAACAACCTTTCTAGCTTACTTTTGTTAAACTTTAAACCAAATATTTAAACTGTTACATTAAGTTTATTGTGGTTAAATGGATATGTGACTATAAATATATTTTTTTAATTTTTATATTTTGTATTTTTTAAAATGTATTTATGCTGTGTAATCACTTTTTAACAGTGTATATTTTTTATTTTCTATATTTTTATATTATTATTATTATTTGTATTATTATTATTATTATTATGATTAGCTACTATTATCCAAACAGTCAAAGAGGCTCTAGAATCATCCTGGGTTTATCTGCATGTTCAATGCTCAGGTGTTTGTATCATCAAATTATTTTTGATCATAGCAAAAGTTAATCTAAAGGTGATGCAGTTGTTCTTGGCTGTTTCGCTGTGGATCTTCTCATGTATGGAAGGCTTGGCACCTGTGGTGTGAATTGCAGTCATTTTGTCTCACATACATTTTCCATGTGAATCTGCCACAGGTTCTGTAGGAGTTTGTGTAAAAGGACCTCACCAGCAGAGGTCACACATGATTACTGCATCAAAAGCTATTAATGTCTCTTCTCTCGGTTTCACATCAATACACAAACTTAAAAGTTGGAGACACAAATTTGGGTATTTTTGTATACATTGAGACCAGACAGTTCTTTCTAACGAACTGTGTGTGTTTATGTGCTAATGTGGTGCTCTCTCAGCTCATAATACCATGCCCTGACATTTGCCGTGGGCAGCTCTC
>NW_015619459.1:0-1336 GCF_001515605.1 Sinocyclocheilus anshuiensis
TTTTCAAACTGGGGTCTGGTGTGTAAAGCTTAAAAAATGTAATAATAATGAATAAAAACAATATAAAAAAACAAACAGATTAAAATAAATGAACATTAGATTAAAATGAACTAGATTCAAATAAACAGGCAAATAAATAAATATCTAATGTACAGGACTATATAGAAAAATAATGTAATAATGTAGAATAAAGAATTAGATTAAAATACAAGAAATTTTGATTAAGACAAACTAGATTCAATAAAGTAAATTAGTAAATAAATACATAAATATCTAACAGTGCAGAAGTGAAAAAATAATAGAAAAGTAATGTAGCTTAATAGAAACTAAATTTCCTGTTTATATTTTAGAAATATTTATAATATACATTTTTCAAAGTATAAAATGGGTCTTTATACAAGGAACTAAACAGATGCTTTAAACATTTTATCATGGGTGTCCCGTCGCATGAGGAAGAGCATATGTATGACATAAAAAAAAACATTAGAATATGATGGTAATACAACATAAGATTCTACAGTAACATCTAAGTTGTGTTGGCATCTCAGAAGGCAGCTGTCTATGTAGGCAGCTCACGATGTGCTGGATGTGAGCCGCTGGGTGGAGGCTGTGCTGGTGAGAATTTACTGGATGAGT
Organism: Sinocyclocheilus anshuiensis; assembly: GCF_001515605.1. Taxonomy (NCBI): domain Eukaryota; kingdom Metazoa; phylum Chordata; class Actinopteri; order Cypriniformes; family Cyprinidae; genus Sinocyclocheilus; species Sinocyclocheilus anshuiensis. Next base: position 637 of record NW_015619459.1, read on the forward strand.
TAAATGTTTGCAGCTGTATTAGCTCGACTCGTTCTCACACTCATACACACGTACGGGCACACAGTTACAAATGAGCCGCAGCTGCGGTGTGTGTTTGGGTGTAAACAGCTCTGACATTTCATCAGAGCAAGCGTTCAACCTGACATTTTCCTGGATGAGAAATTTAATAATTCTGTTTCCAATTCCACTGAATGATTACAGCTCCCTAACGATTGTTTAAGTAGGCTGCTTATGAGTTTGACACTGATGAGTCTTTTTGACCTGTTCATTTAAAGGAATCGACTCAGAGTCATTTGTTTGGGAATTATTGGTTGCATGGTATTTTTTATTGCATGCAGTTTTTAAAGTCAATTAATTGTCTTGTATTTTTTTTATACTGCCTGTCTTTCTCTCTCATCACAATCAATCTGAACTACAAGCTCAGAAACTTTACTAAAACATTTCTTTTGTGGAAACAGTTCTTTATTGCTTTAATTTTGTTTCTGTTGCCTGTGCGTTTGACTCTGAATGTGCTTCGCCACATCTTACAGTATGATATCATAGTTTAGAGTTATAAAACTCAGAGCCCTCAGTTTTAATGAGATGTCTATTTTCACTAATTACTGTTGTACTGCAGACTCTTTTGCCAAGGTAACACACCACCATGCTACATAATTAGACAATTTGATCATATGACTATCTATCTATCTATCTATCTATC
>NW_015619460.1:0-1336 GCF_001515605.1 Sinocyclocheilus anshuiensis
TTTTATCAAAAATATCTTAATTTGTGTTCCAAAGATGAACGAAGGACTTGCGGGTTTGGAACTACATAAGGGCGAGTAATTAATGACTGAACTTTCATTTTTGGGTGAAATAACTTTTTAATTACTCACCCTCATGTCGTTCCAAACCCGAAGACTTCAGTTCATCCTCAGAATACTCAGAATGAAATCAGACTGCTTTCTGTCCCTCCATTGACCGCTACGCAACTGACACTTTCAAGTCCCAGAAAGGTAGGAAAGAAATCATTAAAGCAATACATGTGACTCCAGTGGTTTAAGATCAATTTATAAAGTGCTTTGTTTGCCCCCAAAAAAACAATTTACTACTTTACACATTATCCAAAAAAGGTTTGCTTAACATTTCTCACATCAACACAACACCAATGTATTGTGATGCTCTTGTGAATGCACGTTGGAGAAAAAAGCCTTGTGAATAAAGTGGTAATTGTTTCCCCTGCAAACAACGCACTAGCATTAGTTCATAAAATTGAGGTTAAACCACAGGAGTCTTTATCTAGTATAGGATTACTTTAATAATATATTTTCTATCTTTCTGAGCCTTTAAAGTGCTAGTTGCAAAGGCTGTCAATCGAGGGACAGAGATCTCTGAGAATTCTTTTTTTTTTTTAATATCTTCATTTGTATTCGATACATGAAGGAAATCTTACAGGCTTGGAACGACATGAGGGACAGTAATTAATGACAGAATTACATTGTTGGGTGAACTAACACTTTAATACACATTTGACACAATTTGTTCACATTTTAGTCAATAGTAATTACTATGTTTTAATTGTTAGATGTCTTCTCAAGAGAAAACTCTCCTAAGAGTTATACTGACAGAAGGGGACATAAGGAAGGTCTCCCTGGCCAAGAAGCCTGATTCAGTTGACAGCTTGGTTGTTGCTTTAAAAGAGAGTTTGGAGCTTAATTACAACTTTTCGCTTCAGTATGAAGATCAGGACTTTGGGAATGCACTTTGCAACCTAACAGACATATCAGAGCTTCAAGATAGAGCTACACTGAAAATCATTCCTATAATTGAACTAGTACCATTGAATCAAGAGGAAGTACTGGATGACTCTGCAAGTACAGCCGACACAGAGACACTTTCTACCTCATCACAGGAAAGGAAAACACAATGGCCAAAAGAATTTGAGATCCCTTCCTTCACAGTTGATGTTGAATACCGCCTGCGACAGGGCAACCTGGCCTACCTCAAAGACAGCACATACCTCAAACTGACCAAAGAACTAAAGCATGACATCCTGGAAAAACTGGCTGAAACCATGTTCAGCTTCAAAGCCTATCCAACAAA
>NW_015619461.1:0-1337 GCF_001515605.1 Sinocyclocheilus anshuiensis
CCTGTAGTATTTCTTATGTTAGAATTGATTTTGAATCGATTCGTGACTCTAAGAATCAGTTTGAATTGAATCATGAGGTACCAAAAGATTCCCACCCCTAATGTTTTGCACTGTGGATTTAGTTAGTGGCACTGCTAAATAGTAGCACAATTATTTTAATTGACCTATCCAAAATCTGATTCTCAGTTGTGAAAATTTCTCAATCAAATCTTGGGAACTAGACTATTACGAAATATTTTTCAGCCTGGGTTGCCATCTTCATTGTCTCAGACAAACTGTGCATTCTTTCTCCTTTCGGTTACCACTGTGATCTATTTCATGCATATTCTCCAATGTGTTTATTCACAGCCAGCTGCTTCTCCATGGCTGTAATCGTCTGCACCCTTGCTCAATCTTTGTTATTACCCTTTTATCCCACTTAATCTGAAGCATTACTCGTAAAAATCTTTATCATCAATTATCCCAGTGCAGTGATGAGCGAATCTTCTTGTATTGCTTGGATGAGGCTTGCTGGCTGTAGCTCAAGAGATGACAACTTGACAATATTCTAGCAAGAAGATTAACTTGTTACAGCAGAGTTAGTCTTAATTTCCTTCACTTCGTTCAATATGACGCTGACAGATTTTTAACAAAGTAAACATCGAGGCTCATGATAATAGAGTGCAGCTTTAGCAGATACTTGAAGTCATCTGTAATCCTGCTCGGAATCTGCTCCAGCAGATTTGGCGGGAAAGCTCTGCAGATTTCTGGAGAACAAAAGGCACGTCACCTTCCCCTTTTAAATGTATGTAATACAGAAAATGTAACAAAAATTATCCAAATGCACACACTTTAATTTAGCTCCAAACCTGTATCATTTTCTTACCTCAGTGGAACACAAAAGAATATATTGATACAGTAGTTGTACTCTTTTAATTAAACTTTCAGTGTAACTGTATGAAATTTATTTATTTGGTAATAAATGCTATCGTTTAAGTATTTCAAAATAGTCTCTTGTTATTTGTTAAATCCAGAGATCACACATATTGTCAAAGCAAGAAACTATTGTACCTTTCATTTAAATTTGTTTTTAGCCAGCGGTGTTAATTATTGTCAGTGTTCACATTCATAAATTTTTTAGCACTGTTCTATTCACGTACACATTAATTTATATTTAGTCATGTACTATTAATGAAGCTTTTGCTCTGATGTTTAAATTAAAATTTTCTGTAAGGTATTGTGGTCTTACACAAAATTTGTGAGATCTGGGGTGGGGTTAAGAATTGTGCTATTATAACACCTACAAATACAACTCCTATAGACCAATTCAGAGTAGACGTCACAGTTACGTCACTTGC
>NW_015619462.1:0-1338 GCF_001515605.1 Sinocyclocheilus anshuiensis
ATGAATAGAGATGGAGAAAGAAAACAAGAGATCAGAGTGAAGGAGCATCTGGAGAGGTTCAGGGTTGTGGCTTTAGATTTCAGACTTCAGTCGAGTGGACTATTGTTGATGTGCTCAGTGACATTTCATCAACCTTTTAACTTTCCTGCTGTAGAGGGAAAATACACCAGGGGCACGTGAACACTCATATCCACATGTAAGTTTTAGCCTGTTTTGGTCCACACACTGTACCGCACAGTTTCTAACATGAAATGCACTGAAAGATCTAGGAAACTTATTTCTTAGAAACAATTTTCCTAGATCTTAAAGACTTTCCTAGATCTTAAACAATTTTCCTAGATCTACGTGGTAGCAATATTTAATCATTTTGAGATTATCAACATCTACCTTTTAACTTTTTAAATATTATTATTTAGTTTATTATTTTAGTTCTTTAGTATCAGTTATATATATAACGGATACTACATAACTAAATTAATATTGATGAATAACTTTATTTAATATTTAATAAATCATATTTAATAAATGTAAATAGCTTTTTTACAAAGCTGTCTTATTAGAAACGAATGCATACATTTGAAACTAATAAAAAATGTTTAAAACTAATACATTTGAAATGTAAGTATAATTAAGTATAATAATTAGTTATAATAATATGTAATATTATATGCAATTTAATAAATGTTATAATAATAAAAAATATATAACTATTATGAATATTATGATTTTGGTGTATGTATGCATGTATGATCTTTTAATAACTTATTGACAAATAATATCTTAATATAATATGTTAAATTTTATACATATAAAATGTTAATATTCTAATAAATTAAAATAATATATAATAAAGTATATTAGGTATAATAAATGTTATATCATATAAATATCATATAAAACTACTATAAATATTGTGATTGTATAATATAATAACTATAAAGGTATATTCACAAATATAGTCATTCATGGGGTCTTTTACTTTCTGGTCTGGTTTGTTCTTGTAATGTGGGATGTCTGCTGAGATGTTTGACGTGATCTTTTTATTGTATTTCTCCTTAGTTCAGAGTACCATGACAGGCAAATTATTTCCATAGATCAATGGAATTTATCTTAGCAAAATGTTTATGAGGACTTTAACATTTTTCAGGAGACCTTTGATAGGGCAACTCCCTTCCTCTGGTCAATACAAAGTTGTCGAAATCTACAACAAAAAACGTCTCCATTTTCCAGCCAGATGTGGCTTCACTTTCAAACTCCAGACTGGAATGAGAACCATGTCCTTTTCCTCCAAACATTTCTTCGAAGGGAGGGGAGCGGAGAAGCACATTATTCAGGCAG
>NW_015619463.1:0-1330 GCF_001515605.1 Sinocyclocheilus anshuiensis
CTTTGCCACAAGCTGTGTCCCAATCTGGAGAGCTGTTATCTAAACCAAGAATCATAGGATGCTGGGATTGGATTTACAGGAAAATGACATATGGATCCTTTTGTAACTTACTGCAGAGCAAAATGCATAGATCAGAGTTACAAATTAACCACCATGGTCTGAAAGACAAAAGCAAACAGCAACCCATCTTTATGTTTGTCTAACACATTCAAGGTAGAATTACCTTTTGAAATGAGGTATATGAAAAAATGCCACAGAAAATGACAATAAATTATTTTAATGTGTTCTAGTAGAGTACGTATTGTGTATCTTGTGCTTTATTTACAGCTACAAATTTATTTTGATTTTATACCAACATAATTGTTCAAATTGTGGATGACTTCAGTTAATTTATGCAAGTGAAGTAAAATATTAAACATTAATTTCTACTGATGTACTGTATATATATTATTTATTATTTTCTTAATGCTTTATAGCAGTGTGTGCAATGTTTTCATCTTGGGTGACCAGGTTTATTTATAGCCCCTTGCGGAATCTGAAACCAGGGCGATTTATGGCCCATGTTTCTGCTGATACAGCCCTGCCTGTCAAAACCATCAGTGTTAAACAAGCGCCACTCACCATAATGCCCAGATATCCAAACAAAACAGGCACGAAGAGACCATCAGAAGGAACAGCAGAAGGAAAAGAGACATTCAAACCAATCACCCTGTCCTATCAGTGTCATAGCAATTATAAAAAGTCATTAAATTATATTGTTCCATATTACACTCAGATCAAACATGAATTAATTAAATCACATTGAGGGGTGGAATTCAAGCATGACTATAGCATTATCTGCGCAAGGCTATTAGTGCTTCTACTTTCACTCAGCCTATGTCATTGTATGTGGTTGGCTTGTAAACACTGATTTGAAACTGAGGCATTTCATTTTAGTCTTTTATATACCTATGAATAGTTACTAGATAGGAAAAAGTTCGCTTTAATCCAGACAAATATTTACAATTTACTTAAGCTAATTTCACACTCATTAGTCTTGGCTGTTACGAAAACCTGGTGAGTGAAGCCGAAGTTGTTCCTGCTAAAGTCTCACTGACTAACTCATAGAAAAACACACCAGAAATCCTGCTGCAGGTAATAAAAACGTTCACTATTTTCGTCACCTGCTTGACCGGAGCTCAGCGGTCGGAGATGTGCTGCGGCATGTCAAGTTAAAATAGTTATTTAAAAAAAGGTGCAGCAGTTTATTTGAATCATTTGCACTTTGCATGACTTGAGCTTTCTCTAGATTAAAGCCCTTTATTATTATTATTATTATTATTATTATTAT
>NW_015619464.1:0-1338 GCF_001515605.1 Sinocyclocheilus anshuiensis
ACACACCTCTGAAAACACATCCATATATGTCAGTTTAAACAAGAAGAATCAATTCTCGAAGCAGCTGATATTATAAATGTAACATTTTTAGACTTCATTTAGGCCTGTCCGAGAGTTTCGATTATCCTAAGTTCATTAGAAAGCCTCGGCGTTTTCAAACATCTGAATGCATATGCAGTATGTTCAATGATAATTCATAATCAATAAATAACACAAAATATTACACTAAGAAGCGACGGCGACGGTTTTTCATTCTTTATCAACCTTCTTGAAAGCAGTTTACAAAGTTTCACTGAATTGTCATCATGCAACATTTGCGCTAATCAAAGTAAAAATATAACAATAATAAGATGCAAATACCTACACAAAATAATTGTTACAGAGAACAAAAGCACAGCAGTGCCATGAAGCCAAAGAGAAACACGAAACAAGAAAAGCCGACAGAAAGAAATCTCCAGCAGAACACTAGCGTACGGAAAGCTCTAATGATGGAGCAAGAATGATGTGCAACACAAAGAGAGGACATGACATAATCCCACAGGCGCATCTTAACCGTAATCTATTTTCACTCTTGATATCGCAGGCGATGATGTGTTTGAGCAGAACGGATGCACGGTATTGTGGCTTGGAACACATTGCATTCTGTCAACTAACTATTGATTGACTGTAGCAATAGAGCACGAAGTTTTCACTAGGAGAGATTCGGAGAAAAATTGAACCAACGTGACGCTTTCTGACCGAGCGATGACAAATCATTGTAGCTGACAGCATTAGTAAGGCCTCCGTTCTGCTAGTTTATGAGTTTTACCGAGTGATTTTTCTCATGTATCATGATGGGAACTGCGATTACAGTGAGGGGTGTGTTTGGGGTCATTGTAATAGAGAAACTATTCTTGCTTATTTGGTATTAATACGCACATGCTTTGGCACCTCTGAAGAATATCAGCAGCCTAAAGTTGTTCTGATTCCTAGCCGTAGCGCGCGAGTATATTTGTGCTGTATGTCTTTATTCAGAAGCACCAGTGATGATCGACAAGGTACGCTTACGCTAATCACCATAAATACTCTCGGTGCTCTTGCTCAATATAGACGAATTATATGCGCCAGTGCAGTGTTATCTATCTCTACTGTTCCAGGAACTGTTGTTTTGTTTTACACGGAAGCGTGGGATGCTTAAGAGGTCAGGTTTCTGCTCCGGGCTGAACGCTCTGCACTTTGGAGAGCGTGACGGGAACCTTGGCCTCTCCGGGGGTGGGAGCACGGGTGACGGGCTGAACGGAGGCCTGGATCTCAGCGAGCCGCTCTTTGAAGCGCTGCTGCAGACGGAGCTCTTCCTTG
>NW_015619465.1:0-1340 GCF_001515605.1 Sinocyclocheilus anshuiensis
ACAAGCCGTTAAGCTCTGAGGGGTTTCGCTTCAGTTTGTGGAGTTCACCCGAGTCCATTAACAGACTTGACACTTTAAGCGTGTCTCTGAAAGTTGATAATCAGCTGTGGGCCACATCATCAACACTATTGATTCAGCCAGTGACAGCGACACCCAGCGTTAGCCAATACTGTCACAAACCTGGTTTAAAATGCACTCGGTGTAATTTCACGGGTGGGTTCCCTTTCACCCCTCGGCTGCGAGTTTCTCAAATAATACTGATCAGTCTTTCTGTACATACTCATTTATCACTCAAGCATCTCCTGGCCAGCAGAACTGTCCATTCAGATATTTATATAATAACTGTGCATCACTTTCATTATGTAGTATGTTCTGATATTAGTAGCTGTAGTATATATTTATGGTCCCTTCAAGGGGAATTTTTATTGCATTATCTAACAAAAGGAAATATATTCAGTAATTTAAAAAGAAAGGCAAAATAATAATATTAAAACAAAATTATACATAAATGATTCTAATATAGGCTAATAAATGACATAGGCTAATTTTAATAACAATAAATATGTTTTAATATGAATAATGAAGTGCAGAAATAATATAATAGGAAAATGAAATAAGAATTTTGACATTAAAGAAAAAAAATTAAAACACGTTATAATAATAAAACTTATAAAATTCGTAATAAAAATATGCATAACGATATGACCGTAAAATCAGTATAAAGATTTACAATATTATAATGATATCGGTCAGTCTCTCTCTCCCTCTCTTTTAAGAAATGATCGGGTCAGTGATGCTCAGACAGACCGTGGAGCACTTGGATGGAGGCTTCGTCGCAGTGTGCAGCGTTCATTCCTGACGCGTCTGTCTACATCTGAACCCAGCACAGGACTGGACAAGCGGGGACTATAGAACTTGCTACCGACGACTTTATCTGATGGATACGCGTGCCGTGCTGCATTAATTAAAGAGGGGGACATTTTAGTGATGCCAACATCCAGAGAGCATCTGTGTTGTCGTTACAAGCGCGCGTGTTGAAGTTGGACTGCGGATTGCTTATTGTATCGAGCTTGAAACACAATCCGAGCCGTTTTGACACCGCGGATGTGTCTATGTTGTGTATGGATGTGAAGACATCCTCTTTACATCGAGCGATGCGTTTCTGTTGTCTCTGACACTATATGGGTATGTATGTAAATAAATGACATTAGTTTAGTGTTATCATCACGCTTGTTTCTACCTACATTTAGCTTATTCGACTGGAGAAGACGGAGAATGAATTGACGATACTCGCGTTTGCAACTACGGACTTATTTTATTGAAGATCCTGAGGACTTCAG
>NW_015619466.1:0-1339 GCF_001515605.1 Sinocyclocheilus anshuiensis
TCTCTTCCCCAGCCAATACTTTTCATTAGGACGGCCATTACTGACCCAAACTCAGTCATTACTTGCTCGCTGCTTCCACTTTATTGGCATATTTATGTTTTGTTAAGCAGTGGATAAAAGTGTTTTTTTTTTTTTTATTCTACAAGAGTTGTGTCAAAGTAATTAGTTGGTTGCTGAAATGTGTTGTGGGATAACCCAGAAGAGCATGTAAAGGAATAGTTAACCCAGAAAACTATTTCTTAACTATTGCTTAACCGCATTTCGGCCAAGTGTTCATTCAGTTTAAGTTCTAGTAATTTTGTTATGTGGTTTTGCCGTTTTAATTATTATTTAAAAAATATTTCTATTTAGCTTTATTTTTATTTCATTTTTAGTCATTTTACTACTTCAACTTCAACTTATTTCATTTAGTTAATTTATTTATAAACCATTTTAACACTACAGAATAGCCTCAAAGTGGCCTTATAATATTAAAATCGTATAATATTAAAAGCATAAAAAGCACAAGACTTTAAATGACCTTTACACATATTAAGCAATATTTATTTAGTTTCAATTTAAATGTATTTATTGAGTTTACATTTTCATATAGTATTTATTTTATTTCAGCTTTACTTCAGTTAATGACATTTTTAATAGTTTTAATTTTAGCTAAAGGTACACTATGTAACCTTTTTTTGTACCAAATGTACAAAATATAATGATAGAATGAGCAAGTACATCATGAATCCTACGGTACGCCTATAATAATTGTTTATATTCTATTTTAGACCAAGTGGGACGTCAACCACTACGGCGGGGCCGAGAACTGAGTGACTCATGAACATATTCATAAAAAGAGAGAAGCAGCTACGGCTACAATGTTCTTCCACAGGACACATGCTCTTTTGTTTATTAAGTTCTAGAACGGCAAAAGTTACATAGTGTAGCTTTAACAGTAAGAGAGTTTTGGGCTAAAATATTTGGCCCAATAACTGCATTTAAGTATGATTTTTCTTTGGTGACATTTCTCTTTTTAATATATCAACGTACCAGCTGTATGAACTACTTTTATAGTGTTTTTGGTCCTTTTTAAAGCTTCCCAGTTCATGGTCACAATACGCTTTCATTGTATGGGGAAAAAAAAAATTGTTTTATAAAACAACATTGTGTGTTCCACTGCAGAAAGAAAGTCCAGATTTGGACTCAAATACAGATTTGGAACAACATGTGCATGGCTGGATTATGGATAGAGCCAGTAGGCCCAACGCCCCGGGACCTCGGATTGCCAGGGGCCTCCAAAGCCTCAGGCTGCGCACCCCAAGATTGCCAAAGTAAGCTGAACACCAGGGTCCTCTGT
>NW_015619467.1:0-1339 GCF_001515605.1 Sinocyclocheilus anshuiensis
TACCTTCTCACCAACCACCACGCAGATCTCGTCCTCCTTCACGGCATTGTAATCCTGCGTCACTAGCACCAATGACAGGCCGTTACACTCCCCCTCATCCAACTCCTGGAAACACAAAAACGAAACATCTGAAGATCACAAAACATGAGACTAAACATTCTGATGAAGAATATACATGGGTTGAAAATATCGCTTTTAATCCATTTTCATTTTGATGAACCGATACTGGTTCTTAAATCCCAAAAATCTATCTTTTATCTACGCTGTTTTCAGTTGATGCATGAATAAAACTTAAATAAAGATTATTTGTAGCCCACCTCCCATCCAATAACTCACAATAGGCTTTGTACTTTGTTACTTTTGATATCAAACAAAGTCTCGGCTTTCAAATTCTGTCAATTTTATTATGAAATTCAAACAATAAATACAGTTTTGGCGCACTTTGTCACCACCTCAAATCGGGCGGTGGCCCTAAAACGCACGTGAACTGATTATCTCTTCCTCTTTACTAGTAGCTGCAGCACAAAATAAACATGAATGAACACCAGAAGGTATGCTGAAAGATACAGTACAACTTACAGAAATGTATCATGTCTCATGTAATCTCTTAATCAGTTTTAACTGAAATAGATGTCAATTAAACAGTTTGTAAACAATGTCACATACGTTACATTTACCTCAGAAATGCCAGTCCATAGCTAGCTAGCTAGAAAAATTAACTCTAGAAAGAGCATTTTGCTAAATATGCATATTACATATTCATTTTAGTTCTACTTAACCTGTTCTTCGATATTTAATATGTTTAAATAAATCCATTATAAAAACAAGTTTTTATGACAGCCAACCTGTTTATATTAAAAAAAAACTTAAATGTTTATATTTAAAAAAGTGAATTGGAGTAGAGATGTGATTAAAATGTTTTTATAGATGTTATAAAAAATGCCTTATATGCAATTTAAATGTTGTATTCAAATCAGTTGTTAATTTTAACCGTTATTATTACAGATTACAGTAATTTACCACCTTACTGCATTACAATTTATAGAGATTTTTTCCCTTGAGAACGTTGCCTTATATTCAATTTGATTTATTCTGGCTAGAAATATCTCCAAATTAATCAAATCAAGATCGGAGTAGAATTGAATTGCAAGCTTGTGAATTGAAATCAAATCAATTTTTTTTAAACAAATTAAATACATTGACTTTAACAAATGTCCTTCAATCATACGGTCGAACACTTCTGACAAATCAGAAGTCTGTTCCTCACTGTCAACCTTGACCTGGCATGAGAAATAAATAGCTGGGTGAAAAGCTTAGACATTAAAAAATAAAAAGTAGC
>NW_015619468.1:0-1338 GCF_001515605.1 Sinocyclocheilus anshuiensis
ATCGCAATTACAATTTCAAGGGAATAATCGACAATTATGATTTTGTCATAATCGTGCAGCCCTATTTCACTGTATATGTATTATATCTATTATGGTTAAATGGGATTAAAAAAACATTTGCATTAATGACTTAAAGTTGTTTGGAAGGTTGGTGGTTGGAAGTGTCTTTATTTGAGTTTATTTGACTTTTATGGAAGTAATTTAACTGTGTGCATTACGGTTTATTAATGCAGAGATGCTTTTTGCCATCATATGTTGGTTATAGTTGCAACATCTACCAGCAGGAGATAACAGGGTCACACTAACCACCTAAACCTCGAACCCACGTTCCCATCATTTCTGTTTGGTCTCTGGAGTCTGATAGAAGTTTATAGTAGTGCGCTGGAGTCTAAGGCATCTTTCATCCATACGCATACAGACGTCCAAACACACAGAGAGAGGTTTCCGTGCGCACTTGTGTTTGCACGTAAATGAGTGATAAGGATGAGGAAAAACAGTGTTTTCAGGCAGGAGGAGGAGGAGGACGCGACACGCTAGATTATTTAAACATCGCGCATTCTTTATTTATGATGTCAAAACTTGTTTTACTCAGATGTGCGAGGCAGATTCTTGAGACGTATGGAAGGGAGAATTAAAGGTGACTGGTGCATGCTGGGAAAACTCCCAGAATTCCTCATTCATCATCGTCTGGTCTGTCTCGCAGTCTCTTGACTTCACCTCCCTTTCCTGGCTTCTCTCCATCATAAATGCATCACCGTTTTGTATACGGAAAGCTGGCAGGTTTTCATGTTCCTTCTTTGTCTGCTTATATACTTTATAAGCATTTCATAATTGAGGCGTTTAATAATGTCTTATAATAGTTTGAGTCATACCCCAGGTATTTTGTTATCTGGGTAACATATCTGATGCCTTGTTTTATGCTGAATTAACGGCGTCCTCAATCGTTCTCTTCTCTCGTAGTGTGTAAGGTGGGCTACTACAGGTCTCTTTCTTCGGACGGCGGCTGTCGTAAATGTCCACTACACAGTTACTCCATGAAAGAAGGAGCTACCTCCTGTGATTGTGACAAAGGATATTACAGATCGGAGACGGATCCTGCCGCCATGCCTTGCACACGTGAGTTAAACACAAACATTCGCACCAGTTTAAAGTGGGTGCACTGTGGTTTTTGGACACTGTGGTGGTGATTTACATGGGTATTTAAGTGACTTTTTCAAGGTTTTACTTCAAAATGTATATGGATATTTTTTATATAACGGTTTCCATTTAATAAGCATTTTAACCCTGTAAAGCCAGACATAAAATAATAGTCTGAAAAATCAAAAAAGAAAAAAAAAA
>NW_015619469.1:0-1340 GCF_001515605.1 Sinocyclocheilus anshuiensis
CAGCTTAGCCAAAATGACAAAATAAGTGTACTCTATTTCACAAGCTACTCCGTCTCAACAGAAACCTATTACATACTTGTCAGCACCTTTTTTTAAAGCTTATTTTATGCAGTGATATAAAATAGAATGTTCTGTTTTCTCAGAAGTAACTTTTTTTTTTTTTAATTACTTTTGGAATTACTACTAACTGGTCCTGTTTTTACAGTATGTATACATTGTTCATCGCACTACTTAGATATCTTTTTAGTTCTCATTTTGAACTGGGTCACAAGCTAAAAAGCACAAATAAAGTGATCTTTCTTACCTAAAAATGCGATCAGATGGCTGCTCTCCCATCACCAAGTCAAAGCCACGTTGGAAAATTGTGTAGGGCCATGGGCTGCAAAACAGAAAGGGCATAAATCAAAAACAAAACAAATAATTCATGCTTAAAAAAAAAAAAAACTATGTCACACCATAGACTCGTCATTCATTGTTAAACAGCTCCAGTCTTCACTAAAGCCATGTGACCTTTAAAATTGCATGACTTTGTGATGAAAACATAACCATCTTTTAAAAGGGGAGTTCCTTTTTGAACTCACATCAGACCAATTATGTTTCTAACATAAATATCACAGAAATTCCTCCAGCAGATGTTTTTTGTAAAACTGTGACCTGACAGCAGCATCTCCGTCAGTCAGTGCAGTATAGACGTGAGCGTGACTTCAAATGTGTGTGTATCCAAAGCTCTATGAGAACTGATGGAGATTAATGCAGAGAGGCAGCTGTGGGGATAGGGGCTGTCGCTGCAGAATAAGAGAAAAGACAAGAAGCTGATGCCTCTAAGTAAGCTGTTACTCACAGCAAAAGAGCAATCACAGCCTGGTTAGGCCACTTCCCACCACAGATCACCTACTGCGGTTTAAATATCAACATTTGTCCCACAGCATTCGTATAAGAGAACCAAAAGCAGAAGCGTTCTGAGAATCCATTACACAGAAAGGTGCACAATCTAAAAATAAAATAAAATGTTTTGGTATTGATATACAAGAGAGAAAAAAAAAATAAGAATACCATACTGACAATTCATTACAGAAGAAGGTGAAAGAATAAATAAATAGCTTTTATATATAGAAAGTAAAAGCATTCTGAGAATTAATTACATAGGAGGAATAAAATAATAGTGCAAAATCTAAAAATAAAATAAAATAACTAAAATAAAATAAAATAAAATAAAAAAGTCAGTTCCAACATCTACATTTTTGGTCTGTACTTATGTCTGACAGTTTAATTCACATTACAAGGTAAACGATAACATCATTTTAATTTTTTAGGAGGAGTGAACTGTTCACTTATATATA
>NW_015619470.1:0-1337 GCF_001515605.1 Sinocyclocheilus anshuiensis
AAGCATGATTAGGGCGTGGGTAATTTGATATACCGTTTCCTGACAGCTCATCCTTAGCGAGGCTGACCCATACTGTGGCGTGTTGACTGAGATGAAGTAGAACTGTCTTTGTGCATTGCATATAAGAACTCGTTTCAAATGCATGAAACGTTTTCAATAAGTGCAAGCATTAGTCGTAATACTGCATGCATGGTTTAACTCTCGCTGGAAACAACATTTTACATCATATGCATATGGTGTTGCTTAGGAACACTAACATACATATGCTGTTTATCGAAGCTCTAACATATTCTTGTTATGCATGAAAGTTCTAATTGTTTAGAACTGTCTTTGTGCATTGCACATTAGAACTCGTTTCAAATGCATGAAACCCCAGACAGCAACATAGTGTTGGCCCAGCTCCGGCCCACATCTGGCCCATGTGAAATCCATGCAGGCCAGATATGGGCCGGATCTCGGCCGAAACGGTCTGCTGTCTGGGAACGTTTTCAGTAAGTGCAAGCATTAGTCATAATACTGCATGAAGGAACTCTCGATGGGAAAGAGTATTTACAGCAAATGCATGCATAGTATTGCAAGGAAACTGTCTATATGCATTGCATATAAGAACTCGATACAAATTCATGAAACATTTTCAGTAAGTGCAAGCTTTACTAATATTGCATGCATGAACTAACTCTCGCTGGGAAAGAAGCTTTACAGCATATTCATGCATGGAATTGCTTAGGAAAACTAACATAAGCTGATTATAGACGCTCTGACATATTCTTGTTATGCATGAAACATCTAACTTTTAGAACTGTCTTTGTGCATTGCATATAAGAACTCGTTTCAGATGCGTCAAAACTCTCGCTGGGAAAGAAGCGTTAGAACATATCGTGCATGGTATTGCTTTGAAACATTGCAAATAAGAAGTCGTTTCAAACGCATGAAACATTTTCTGTTAGTGCAAGCTTTACTTCTACTATTACTGCATGCATAAACTAACTCTAACTTTCATAAGTCCCTGTCAAGTGTGTATCTGGTGAGCACATCAAGACGAGAGAACTTGGGACCCTGGAGTAAATGTCAGGTCCAAATTTTAAAAACGGACAAAAGTGTGCGGAGATAAGGCCTTGGAGGATATATTTGGCCTCAGCCTCCGAGTGCCACGGAGGAAACATGTAACTAACTCTTGCCAATGACTGACGATCTAGAAGGATCAGCTATGGCTGCCACGCATACCTTCAGAGTGGAGGAAGATAACCCTGCGGAGAAGTGCTCTTGCAGAAACTCTAGAACTTTACCAGCTCGGCAGTTGACTGGGTCTTGCAGTCGCTGTCCACACCAAGAAGTGA
>NW_015619471.1:0-1341 GCF_001515605.1 Sinocyclocheilus anshuiensis
ACATCGCGATATCGATGCTGAAACGATATATCGTGCAGCCCTATCCACTACATAGACAATTTCGCTCATAGGATGAACGAATTGGGGCCACCTGCTAATAGCACATTTCGATAATGCTACAATGATAATAAAATACTGAATGTACCTGTAATTAAGCTCTACAGCCAAGCAAGCATGTTTTTTTTTAATATGAAGTATAAAAATCTACCACTAAATCTAAATGCAACGTCATTCAAATGGGATTAATACAGCTCACTGTAGCATTAAATAATGCCTTTCTAAACACTAAAATATAATCGCTAAAGTTAGTGTTGTAACTATTAGGCATACTTCTTATCTAATGTATCAGACATGACACATTAGGTGATGGGGCAGATGTTACTGCAGTGGCAGCCAGCAGCAATATAAAAAAAACTAACACCAAAAACAAAGTATTGTGGGATTTCCATGTTTTCAGACACAGAATCATGACATTCAGTCTGGAGTATCATATAAATAACACCCATAACATAACATAATATAATTTCAAAATATTAACATCTAATAGCCTCACTGTAACAGGTACCATCACAGAACATTTTTGTACAGAAAGGTGTGTACAGAAAAAGGCTTCATAATAAAACAACCTAGTATCAGACAAAACTACAGATATGCATAAACTATTAGATATGCAACAGAGACCAAAATAACAATTTCAAACATTTCTCTGCTCATTTGGACAATCTGCGACAATTCAGTACAGAACAAGCTGTCCTGTTCTACACTACCTTGGCTGTTTACCTCGTGATGTGTGATAGTCCCAGAGTGATCTCTGAAAAGCGCTATGTGTTGTGATTAAAACGCATTCCTGTGTAGTTATGCACTCACTAATTTACATTCCAACACCACAAAGAGCGAGCATACCCCATATTCAGACAGGCCCGTGTACCAGCGTAGCCAAAACATTGCCTTATTAACATCCCAGTGTCACACACAGTTGACCTGCTCACAACGTCAGAATAAA
The DNA here is from genome assembly GCF_001515605.1 of Sinocyclocheilus anshuiensis. Lineage (NCBI taxonomy): Eukaryota > Metazoa > Chordata > Actinopteri > Cypriniformes > Cyprinidae > Sinocyclocheilus > Sinocyclocheilus anshuiensis. The sequence continues at coordinate 1,004 of NW_015619471.1, forward strand.
ATATATTTAGACTAAATTGTGCTTGAGGTTAAAGGTGCTGTAAGCAATTTTAGCCATACTGCTAACTTCAACCAAATTTTTACAAAAAATAACTTTAAAAATCATTTTTTTAAAGTGGCACTATCCAACAGTAACACCAGCAGTTAAAGCAACAACGATCTGAATGAATAGCTAAACAATGGTATTAATGGGAAGGCTATAAACATACACAACTCACCCACTTAGATTTCACTGCTTGGTCATGTCAAAATCAAACTTTAAATGACTTGAATACATGATCTGTACATTTTTAGTTAGCAACCTGCTTGGTAAAATTAAGAGTACATCGCAATAAAAAT
>NW_015619472.1:0-1331 GCF_001515605.1 Sinocyclocheilus anshuiensis
AGACTGGAGTAATGATGCTGAAAATTCAGTTTTGATCACAGAAATTAATTAAATTTTAAAATATATTCGAATAGAAAACAGTTATTTTAAATTGTAATAGTATTTAAAAAATTTGCTGTATTTACTGTAATTATGATCAAATAAATGCAGCCTTGGTGAGCAGAAGATATTTTTTTCAAAAACATAAAAAAAAAAAAATCTAATTTCAAACTTTTGACCTGTTTATCAATTCCTGAATTGGATTTCAATTAAAATTGAGGTAGCAAACAGAATGCAGAATTGAAATTCATCAAAATAAATGAATGTAACTGTCCTTTTAAACCAGAAAAGCAAAGTTTGTAAAGACTAGATAGAGAGACAGACATTCAATCTGTGTTGAATTTCTGTGAAATGCAATTTAATAAACTCATTTTCTAGTCATCACCATGTAACTTCATGTGCATTATCACACTAATGAATCTGAATTTTGCCCAACCCTGATGGACAGTGTAGTTTTTCCCTGGGAATTTGCCAGTTAAAAAAATAAATGAATAAATAAAAAAATAAAAAATTAATAAATAAAAAGGCCTATATGGTAGGCCTGTCTATAAACATTTTGTTGTTGTTCTGTTTTTAGTTGCTGAATAATCAAATCATGGCTTATGATTTTTGATCATTTAGTGACACTACAAAAAAAAAAAAAAACTGTTGCATAGTGACACATCCTAGACCAATGTTATAGCACTCAGCAAAACATAGAACCATAAAAATAAAAATCCTGGACTTTTAAAGGAAGAGTTCCCCTCCACCAGACATCAATTACAAAATGTGCTCTTATATGTGACATACACTATGCCTTTAAGTGATACATTCTCTGAATTTACATTTTTTGATAACGTTTCCCAGGCCTGGTGTCAAAACGAAATGTCAAAGAGCCCCTCAAGCGCTGGAAGTTATTTCTACATCCTCTTGTCTCCTAAACAGAGGCTGTTTGCTGACAGAGGTCACAACCCTTGCCCTCTAATTCAGTTATGCGAGACACACGCCGCTAGGTCAGATTCACAGGGGTATGAATTCATTATACGATCATGCTGAGAAATGAGAATTAGCATTTTAATTTTAAAACTTTTACAGTAGAATCACGACTGCAGAAGAGGGTTAACAGATGCTTTAGTTGCAAATGCATTTTGATAAATACTGCTTAAAGGAATAGTTCATCCAAAAAAAAAAAAAACCCTCACACCCTCAGGTCATCCAAGATGCAGATGAGTTTGTTTCTGCATCAGAACAGATTTGGAGAAATGTAGCGTTCCCTTTCAGTCGGTCACTCCCGACGTCACGTCGGCTGACCG
>NW_015619473.1:0-1340 GCF_001515605.1 Sinocyclocheilus anshuiensis
ATCTACATCTTGTATGGCCTGAGGGTGAGTACATTTTCAGCAAATGTTCAAGTTTGGGTTAACTATTCCTTTAAACAGCTGAAACGCTTTTCTTGAATCAGGTTTTATAGGATCATTATAGACATGAGTGAAAATGGGTCCTTAATTAGCATCTGTTTTCATCTATGATATGGTCACAGATTCATTATAGAAGCACAGAGAATAAATATAAGCATAGTCTTGTGTGCTGTCAAGCAAAGATAGGTCATATCTCTTTTTTTCCACCTAGGTTTTAATAGCAGGCACATTCAAAGGCATGAAGATCAAACCAGGATCTTTTGGAAAGGCATCACCAGGATATGATGTTCAGGTGCAGTAACAGTCTGTCCAGGGTTTAAACTGGGTATAATAATAGTTGATTGTTGTCCTTACTGGCTTCATATTAATAATAACTATATAGATGTAATAATACAGATAATAATTACATAAAAATAAAAAGATTCAGTTTTATAAATTACAAAAATTTACAGAAAAGCAATTGAGGTAGTACATTGTTTTGTTTCATCTGATGGATTGGCTTGTTTTCCTGTGAGGTGAACTGTGGACTATTTTGGTGTAAGGTGGTGGATGAAGATGGTTCTGTTGTGCCACAAGGCCAAGAGGGAGACCTCGGCATCAGAGTCAAACCAGACAGGCCTTTCTCTCTTTTTACAGAGTATACAGTACGTTTTCCTTTTTCACATATTATTGGAGTCTGTACGAACAGAAACGTTCTTGAGCTCGAGTTGCACTAGTTAAACGTATTGATCTAAATTCATCCTATAGGGGGAGCCAGAGCGCACGGCAGAATGTCTCCGAGGCGATTTCTACCTGACGGGTGACAGGGGAATGATGGACGATGAAGGATACCTGTGGTTCATCGGCAGAGCTGATGATGTCATCCTGTCCGCAGGGTACGGAATTCTGCTTCCCATAACCATGTCAAATTTTTAAATCTCATGTTGTGTGTTTTAGGTACCGCATTGGTCCATTTGAGGTGGAAAACGCTTTGATAGAGCATCCAGCCGTAGCAGAATCTGCTGTGGTCAGCAGCCCTGATCCAGTTCGAGGAGAGGTAGGCAATGCATTCTGGGATTGCCATCTCCATGAAGGATACATGCAGGGTGGTGACCTTAGAATTAGGCAAAAATTACATAACTTCGAAGACCAGAATTATCTGTAGAGTGCTTATGATGCATTTAAATGGTGTTTAAGTATGCAGCGCAAAAGATTTTGTATGTAGTTGATATAAAATTGTAACTAAGATTATCATATGTAATACAAAACTGTTTATTCCAAATTATAATTATATATTTTTTTTT
>NW_015619474.1:0-1339 GCF_001515605.1 Sinocyclocheilus anshuiensis
TGCTTTGTGGCTGCAGTCCGTCAGTCAGTTTAAAGTCCGAGACACATTCTGCTCATATTCTGTGATGGAGCTCTGCACGAGATCTCTCAGCTCTCTCACTGACTCTCTAAAGGTACGCGCACACACACTCACACAGAATTTTAATCTGCATCTCATTAAAGAACATTTTCGTTACTTGAAATAAAATAAATGTTAACTGAAGTAACATAAGTTATTTTGTTTCAACAAGGCAGCATTTTTCATTTTACTACATTTTAACTTGATGTACTAAAAAAACCTAAAACTGAAATAAAAATGTATACGAAATATATATACATATTTACAAAAAACACACAACAAAAGCTTTAATGAAAATGAAAAAAATGTACAAATAAAAATGAATTCAAAATATTAATAAAATTATAAGTAATAGTACCTTAGTGATACTAAATTATCAGTGCTTCCTATTTCACCCCTGTATTTTTGTCTCTCTCTCAGGCCCGTGGGATGGATCTGATCCGTGTGCGTTCATGTGTGGTTGTGGCGGAAGAGAGGCCTCGCGTTGCTCTGACACAGTCCTTCTGTAAGCTCTTTAAGGATGTGGGGCTGCACCCGCGTGCCGTCAGCACTGCCTTCGGCTGCAGGGTCAATCTCGCAGTCTGCCTACAGGTCAGTATAGGCCAGAATGTGACCCATCTGATTTCATACTCTAATTGCATCCCCAGTGTTCAGTTTTTTTCCTTTTACTAGTCATGTAACTCATTCAACCTTCTATCTTGGTTTTTTATTATTATTATTTTGTTTTCTTTTTTCGTTTTTGAATTTACTTTTTTAACTTTTATACATCACATCTTCCTCTCCTTTTGTAGCCTCATAGGTTGGGGAAGCTTGCTGAGCAGGTATGACTTAACTTTAACTGATCCTCATCATTTCATAGCTCTGTTACTACAACCATGTTTAGATGTGGGAGTAAATTTATTAATTATCATCCTGTGTGTATGACTACTCATTTTTGCGAGCGGGGGTGGGGAATGAAAGCATGTATATTTCCAGACTCCAGAGTCATGTCGCATTCACATTTCTGATTAGTTTCAGCGTAGTTTACAAAAAGTGAGCACCAGCACGGTTTACATTATTTTCATTGTTGCATAAATCCAAATATATTTGGCCATTACATATTATTATACAAACAAATATCTCACAGCTGCACTGAAACAGGAGTTTTCCTCCTTCTGGATGATGGATGCCAACAGTTTAACCTGTTTGGCATAAGCTGTTTTTGACTATAGTTATGTTATGTGGAAATATATAAAAACTAGTGTTGTCAAACGATTAATCGCATCCAAAATAAAAGTTTTTG
>NW_015619475.1:0-1341 GCF_001515605.1 Sinocyclocheilus anshuiensis
CCGGGGCTTAAAGAGCCTCGTTGTGTGAGGAGCGAGAAAAAAAAATCAATTCGTGGAAAAAAATTCTTAAAGGAGCAGCAGAGGCCTGTCGGGTCGTGCTCTGATTGGCTGCCGGATTTCGCCCTGAAGCTTCTCAACGGAGGGAGGTGATTTCTGCTGCAAATCAACGCCAGTAATATTTGGCCTCTTAGGGTGTAATAATTTTATTTTATTTGTGAGTTTAAACATTTTTATACATTTATTGACATATTTGGAGCTTTATATGCTGATTTAGCTCTCAGTTATAAAGTGTTGGTGTAAAGTTGTCATATTATAAATAGTTTAACATTGCCACTGTCATCTTAAAAATTAAGGTTCTTTATTGGAATCGATGGTTCCATGAAGAACCTGTAACATTCATGGAACATTTAAAGGTTCTTAATAGTGGGAAATGTTGTAAGAACTGTAGGCCTACTTTGGGAAACAAAACTGGTTCTTTTATGGCATGACTGTGAAAACGCCTTTATTTTGAAAACGCTTATGTTTATTCATGATCATTCAGACTTACTCGCAGGTTATTGGATATCTAATTTCTAACACATAGAAAAGTTTGCTATCAAAAATAGCCATTTGTTTTGTATTCCAATAGGTACAAAACTTGTGAATACAGAGAGTTGAGTTGATGGGGGGGGACACAATGAGTTGATGAAAAGCGAATACTAATTAAAGCTACTAATTAATTAAATCATAAAACGTCGAATTAAAATACACAAATAATTGGTAAATAAAAATAATCACAATAAAAGTTAAACATTGTATATGTCATGTGACCATTAACCGACAGAGAACCGTGAACGTGCGAAAGTGTTGTTGCATTTTTGAAAATGGCTCCAAGTTGCTCGGCTGACAAAGTTTGGGAAATGCTGCAATATAATAATGCAAAGCATACAAAAATGTTGTAATGCAGTTTTATGATTTTGTCAGACTTTCACAGGTGGTCTCTGGTCCCTCATTAGGGTCACGGGGGTCTTCGGGTGTTTCCGATCACACTGGCGCGTTGTTGGCCTGCTTGTGCCGCGGGGTGAATCGGAGGAGCCCTTCCCCCCCGCCGAGCGCCATCGGACCTGTCAGCAGCTCCGGCACCTGCTGTGCGCAACAACGTCTTCCTTCTTACTCCTTCTATATCTATGAGTGTAAATTCATCTAGGCTATTGAGTTTAATAGGTTGCGACTTATTAGCTGATTTGAAGCCTTAGTTGTACATGCGGGATGGTGTGCGCATGTAGGCCTGCAGTCTGACCCGCTGGAATGAGCTCCTGTCGTGCTACGTGTTAATGTCATAATTGCATCACATAAACACAC
>NW_015619476.1:0-1341 GCF_001515605.1 Sinocyclocheilus anshuiensis
CTGAAAAAAAAAAAATATATATATATATATATATTATTTTTTTATTTATTTATTTTTTTTTTCTCAACACAAACATGACATTTTAAGATAAGACTTTCAACCTTTTCCAGCACTATAACACTCTATGGCTCATTGTCACAGTGTTTCTTGTGTCCCTAATGCACTGGTTCTGGAATTAATCAACTGTCTTAACCAACATCTACCAATCAACAGCTGTTCCCATTTTATATATTTGACACACGCTGTCAGATAACAAGATTAATGTCAGTACTAAAAAAAAGTTCTGAACCTAATCTTCAGATAAGTCACTTGGCGTTTATGACATAACTGGAGAGGATGCTGTTTTAATCTTTAAGAATGTAGTGAATGTTGACATTTAATCATAGTTACCTACTTGGAATTGTGTCAGTTAGGGCTCTATGAAATTTTTTTTATTACAAATTCCCTTTTATTTTTTTTATTTCTGGATTCATTTTTAATGGCTTAATTCAATTTAAATAATCAAAGAGTATGTCCATTCAATTGAATTGGTAAAACTTTAGCAATTTAAAAATGTATTAAAATTGTAACAATAATATGTCCCTGTGAAATGTTTGATTTTTTCAGAAATTCTGTGTGGATTCTGTTTTATGATTTAGAATCAGAATCAGAAAGAGCTTTAGTGCCAAGTGTGTTTACACACTCAAGGAATTCATCTTGGTGTCATTGATTGCATTTAATTGATGTAATCAATCTACACAGTTAATCTTTTAAAATTACACTTTTTTTTTTTGCAAACAAAGTGATGCACAACAGAGGTTTAGTGTTTAAAAAAGCTTAAAATATTTCAGTAAACTATAACATTCTTATTACTTTGAGAAGTACATTCTACTGTGCAATAATATATTTCCATTATACTTTCAGGTTACATAAAACTTTTATTTTGACATGTTGAATTGAAGACCATGTAGTTTCTGTGTTTGTCATATGACGGTTTTTTCAAATGAAATAATGAAATGCTGATGAAGTGACTCACAGTGTAGCTCTGGAGATGAAGTTCGTATCCTCATATAGTGAGACAGCAGATGCTGAAAACACCACAAGCGTCACATGCTTAAAATCGCGGTCAACAAAACTGTGGCAGAAGATGCAAACTTCATATTAAACTGCAGTCTTTTTGTGGTTTGATGTTCACAGTCACTAGCCCATACCATGATTCGATTAAGCGTACAGACGTACTTTTATTAATCCAAATTTTTCAAAATTCTGTGATTTTCAACATAATACAGTAAATTCCATGAAAAGGTTCTGTTTCCTTTGTCTCACTTCAGGGGCTGCATCAGGTCGCACTGCGCAGACGCA
>NW_015619477.1:0-1341 GCF_001515605.1 Sinocyclocheilus anshuiensis
CATCCTCACCGGCAACAGGAATGACGGCTCCAGAGAAGGTTCCTTTCATAAAAGAAGAGGATCATATGGAGTACAATTGCAATGACAAGCCTCTCATTTCAAACTTGCCTCCAGACACTGTGATGGAAAACAGCAACACAACACAAGAAGAAGCCTCAACAGAACAACCTGCTCTTGCTCAAGCCCAGTCAGGCTCAACGTTGACTTTGCCCGTTTTGTTTTCCAGCCCTTTTCTGTCAAAACAAATGATAGTGGTTTTAACACCTGCACAAAAGATTGATGCACCAGCAACAGCGAGCTGCCATTCAGTTCCTGTTCCTTACACCACACAGTACCACTGGAAGAGAAAACTGGTCAAGGAAAAAGATGGCATTTGTACCAGGAAGTATGTGCGACGATCAGAGGCTATCCAGTGCAGAAAGTGCAATAAAGAGAGAATAATGTCAACTCATCGGCAGTATTTTGGCAACTGGCATTGTGAGGAGACCGAAACAAAACCCTTTGCTGTGTGGAAGGCTGAACTGATAAAGCGGGGTTATGGAAAGAAGAAGTTCTAAAGGGTTAGGATGGAATCAGTAATAAACATCCAGCTCCTTTTGTTTTAATTGTTCTTATTTAACTGCATTTTTTCCCACTAGATGTAGGTATTGAAATGTTTGATTTTTGGTGCTTCTAATCAAAATATAATTGCAGCGCTGCAGTCAAATCATTCGTGGCAGTGGACCTGAACTGTTTTGTCCATATTACTCAACACTTCTGCAATTCATAATTAGTTTCAGGCAAAAATATTCTTTTTATTTATGCTTAAGGTCTATCGTTTATTGCAGCTGAAACCTCTTAATAATTTGAATAAGCCATATAAAACCAAACATTAACACAAAGTTTAGCCTAGAAGAAGAAACTGACTGAATGATTATTTTATTTAGGATGAAATCAAATGGAAAATGGGACACTTTTGGGACAGTCTCTGCATATTTTCCAGACTGTTGTCTGCGTGCTGAGTCTGGTTTCTTTTATCATTTTATAAAATTAAATATATATACAAACAGAACTGTTTAGGCTCAAGAGCTATTCAAAAGTTGTACATTATTTGAATAATAAAAAACAAACAAACATACAATTTAATAAAATGATTCAGTTCATGCTTTGTCTCCTTACTCATGCAACACAAAGTAAAATTAAGTCAGACTCTATCCTGCTGTAGATATAAATAGAATACAGTGAAAATATCAAGGTGACTTAAAGGCACAATATGCAATTTTCGCCGCTGGAGGGCGCGTATTCAAAATAAAGCGGCAAAGGCTTAGTTTGATGACGCTGTGACTGAGTGTGGAATCATGG
>NW_015619478.1:0-1341 GCF_001515605.1 Sinocyclocheilus anshuiensis
CTAATTGTCAATCATCTTTGACGATAGTGGTCCTGACAGAAACTACAGTCCGTGACTCATACAAATAGAATGTGTTTAAATCATTATTTCATCAGCTTCTCCTTCTGTTTTCAGTCTTAAAGGTACCTTAAAAACCAAACTGCTTCTGCAGGAGTGCCATTTTACTTGGTCTCTAAGAGAAGAAGAAGACTTTGTTCTCTATGATTTACTGAATCGTCTTGAGGAACAGATTCAGTTGGAATCTGACGAGGCAAGAATAACACGAGCTTACAGCAGCATTGGATTTGTTCTGTATCTCTATGGCTACCAGCAGGAAGCACTCGTAAGTCTGCAGAAATCAGTGCAGCTTGCAAAAGAACACTACAAAGACAGTGATGAAGTTCTTATTGTTACCTATGGAGACCTTGCCTGGTTGCATTATCATATGAATGAATTCTCTATATGTGAAGATTACTTGAGAGAGTTAGAGAAGATCCGCAGAAAATGTTCTGAAGGATTCACTTATACTGTTGAGGTGCTCAGAGAAAAGGGTTGGACTTTTCTTAAATTCTCTTACAAATACTACAATGCTGCAAAGGAATGCTTTAGACAGGCCCTTGAAATGAACCCAGATGACAGTGATTTAAATGCAGGCTATGCTATTGCAATGTACCGCACAACAAAAGACACCTCTGACTCTTCAAACTCGCAAACAATAAAACAGCTTGAAATAGCTGTAGAGCTTAATCCAGATGATGCTGTTCTGTTAGTGTTTCTAGCCTTGAGAATGCAGCATTACAAAGATGATAGGAAGAAACCCGAAACTGCACTGAAGAAGGTGATTATGGCACTGATGATGTCCCCTGAAAACCCACACGTCATAAGATACGCAGCAAAATTTTGCCGCCAATTAGGAAACATGGACGCTGCCATTACTCTACTGGAAGGAGCCCTGCAGTCTACCCCAAACTCAGCCTTTATACACCATCAACTGGCTCTGTGTTACAAAAGCACAAAAATATTCCTGGAAAAAAAATATAGGACACAAGGTAAAGCAGGGTTTGATTTTGAAGAATCTAATGAAAAACAGCAATACCTGGATCAGTGCATCGAGCATCTGGAAAAGGCAGTTTCCCTAAAGCCTTCTTTCGTTATTGCCGCGGCAGATTTAGCACTGCACTACGGACAACGTGGTAGTTTTGAGGAAGCTGAGATATTTTTTGAGAAAGCATTTAAAATGGCGAATAATGAAAAGCAGTACTTGCCGAACGTTCATTGTTTATATGGCAAATACCAGCTCTATACCAGAAGATCTGAAGAACTGGCCATCCATCATTTCATGCAAGGCCTGAGGCTGCAGCC
>NW_015619479.1:0-1341 GCF_001515605.1 Sinocyclocheilus anshuiensis
AATTCAGTCCTGTTGTGTGTTGTAGCTTGAGGAAAAGCCCTAGCGGAAGCGATGGCTAGTAATGAGGACTCAAGAGTGTCATTATTAAGCTGATTCAGGACAGAGCGTCTGAAAACCGTAGGCTCTGTCTGCCTACATGGCGTTTTCGATTGAACACACAAAGTGCGCGAGGCTGCTTTGACCCCAGGGCTTGCTTGAGAACGTTCTTTGGTGTACGAATGCACCTCCACCTCCGTCTGCGTGGCGGTAAATGCATTTGAGAGGTTCTGATGGTTGATTGTTTGTGTCGTAAGTGTTGCTTTGTGATGAGTTGACATATTTGGGGCATGTGAAAACAAACAAGTGTCATTTTGGCTTTTTGACTCACGATAAGGATGTGACAGTGCGTCTTTATGCACGGATATACCCTGCAGTGATGTTCCACTGGTGTTTGTTCGCTGTGTGGATGTGTGGGAAACTTCCTTGTGCGTGTCGGTGGGCGAAGGAGTGCCTGTGTGTATCGATGCGTGACGTGGTTCACCGTGAGGCCCTGAGAGTTTATGTGCGTGTGTCACCAGTGCAGAATGCGAACGTGAATCACAGGGTGATGATTCTGACTCTGTGTCAGCACAGATTTGCGTCCCGCTTTGAGGTTTAATGCCGAAATTTGTGTGTGAGCACACTGACGGTTTAGTGTGCGTGTCAAACTTGGACTCTAGTCCATTAGTGAACTGAACCTGTCTGTGAATGTTTGAAGCAGTGGAGGATATGACACCTTCATTCACACAACTCTGCACTATAGTTTGGCGTTTAACGTTTGAATGTAAATGAAAACAGGCAGGGGATTTCGAAAGTGTGCTTGTCTGATTTAACCGTGAGCATTTCGAAAGTGCATAGTTCTGCGGTATGCTAGTTTGGGGGAACATTTGTTGTTTCAAAGTAGTTTGCAAAGGTCTGATGTGTGTTTTATTTTGGGGCTGGGGGGACTCTGAGTGTGTAGTTGCTCCTTGGTTTCTTTGAGTTGGTCGTTTCTCATCAGGGTTTGGCTGGTGAGATGATCTAAAGTGAGTGTTTGTGTGTGGTATTCTGGTATTTGTCACCTGTGTGGCTTCTAGCTTCTCTGACAGGCTGTTTTTGTGTGTTTGGGGTGGGTTGACAGTCACAGGAGGTCTGCAGGGACAAGAGTTGTGAGGTTTGTGAGCATTCAAGTGTGTGTTTATGACCTTTGTTGAGGCTCTATCCTCTTTCACGGTAACAGTGAGCGTTCGTGTATTTAGAGCCGATGAGCGACTGATATGATTAATGTGTGTGTCAGCGCTAGATTCCCTCTTGACTGCGTGATGATTAGTGAGGTTTGATGCC
>NW_015619480.1:0-1341 GCF_001515605.1 Sinocyclocheilus anshuiensis
TCTTGCCGCCAGCGGGAGCCGAGAACATCAGCCGCTGCGGTTCAATCATCGTGAGGGTGAGCACGAGGAACACCAACAGACAAGCGGGAATCTACGTCCAGCTCAACTTCACCGTACTAGACGGTAAGACGCCCAACACAAGGGGGAGCCACCAAAAAAAAACATTCAACAACAATCACAAACTGTGCCGAAAACTTTAAAAAACTAAAGACTAATTTATACTGTATGAGAAAATTGTTATAAAGTGTTATATTATAAAGATAACGTAAAATGGCTTTTATATGGTCATTGTACTTAAGAAAGGTGTTGAAATATTGTCTGAAAATATTACTTTGTAAATTATAGATATGTTAATTAAAAAAGAAAACGTAAATAATAAAAAGAAAAAGTAAAACATATTATATTATTTAAAAATATAATTTTATTTTAAGATTATTTTTCTGTGATTAGCACTTCCATGATAAAAAAAAAATTCTACAAAAGTGTAGATTTATTTTTTCTCCTTCTGTTAAAAACTAGTGCTATAATAAAATGATCACAATTAATCGCATGATGTCTGATCCGTATTTAGAAAGCTGAATGAGAAAATATCATCAAATTGTGAAATTTTCTAAAATAAATAAACATGAAATAACATTTTTCATGATATTTGATTAATAAAAGACATTAACTTGGCACAGTGTTATTTTATTATTATTTATATATTATTATTATAGTGATTTTTAATATGGAATTAGTAATATTATTTAATATTGAATTAATATTGAATGTTTTTTTTATTTTTAATTACAGTTTAAGTTTTAGTAATTTTGTTATATGCTTTTGTCATTTTTATTAGTGTTTTTTTTTATAGTTCTGTTTAGCTTGAATTTCTTTTTATTTCAGTTTTAGTCTTTTTTTTTAAATAAAATAAAAAGTATATTTTATTTTATTATTTTATTTTATTTTATGTAAGCTTTATTTCAGTTACTCCCTCCAGGTTCATTTTATTTTGGCCAAACTAACAGGCTAGTTGACTAACTGGAGCAAGTACTAGTTAGTACAGCACATGATCAGTGTATAGTAATATATGTATAGTAATGCATTGTAAAAGTCACCTTTATATCTCCATGTTGGAGAGGAAATAGTATTTTCAGGGAAATTCATCCTCCTTGTGAATGTTTCTTGTTTTTATTGATCTCTGAACACCCATTTCTTTTCGTCACTTTGTCCTCAGATTCTCCAGAAAAGTGGGAATTGGATCCATTCATCACAGCATATCTGCACACCTCCGAATGGCCCAATGAATACAACAGCACTGACAGGAAACGCATCACACTCAATATGACGCGGGGGCGGGAC
>NW_015619481.1:0-1342 GCF_001515605.1 Sinocyclocheilus anshuiensis
ATTATGTTAATAAAAGTCACCAATAAGTGTTGTATACAGTTTGGCCATTAGAGAAATGAATAATTCATACAAAAAGACAGTCAGCCTTTGTGGCAGACAATGCACCAAGCCCTAGTGTTTGTTGAGATGTGCACGGAGCTCAGATTAGCCATTCAGATCAATAGTGCTGCACTACCAGGGGATCAGAACACTTCTATCACTGCACACGTTTCCACTGTCATCACCACCAATGGGATCGCAGAACACATTTTAGCCCTTCACTGAGAAGGGGTGAGAGTATGCAGCGCTATTAAGGGCACTCAGATCAACTGAAATATCAGCATACTACATATTTAGGTAGGGTGTGTCTGTGCCAGTCGACCATAGTAAATACATATTCTCCAGAATTCGGGATCTACAACTTGCTAATACACACCCATGGCAACCTGCAGCAACATATTGGTTGTGATGAATGATTTTCATATGTCTCTGCTGACATTATGACATATTTTAGGAGGCTTTTCCCAAAGTTCAGCACTTATCACAGCTGTTAGGGTGAGGTTAGTTTCCATAGCTAGATTACTAGAGGAAAAGGCAGGGCTGATGGGGAGAGAAGAGCGAATGAGGCCGGACTTTTGCTTAAAATAGCACTTATGAGCAGCAAGGAGTGGTAAGTATTCCAGTTATGTCCTGTAACTTCACTATCTCTCTCTTCTACAAACCACAGGCATTCAAGAGCCCACAGAACATTAAGAGTCTCGCTGGCCTATCAACACAGCTGCAAGTGATAAACTTCCTCTCTCACTTAACACGTTTTGCCATGATCTTTATCTCTTAGGCACTCAAACAAGAGGTCTGTGAGCTAAGCTGCTAAACTAATAACTAGATCCCTCTGTGACACAAAGCTCAAGTGACTCTACCGATGATGGTTAATCTGAGCCTGAACCTGGCACAGGGCCTCCACGCACTGTGCCCCTAATGAGAAGCATCAATCAACCCTGGCAGCAACATTTACTTACCTGTCATCTGCATGAGAAATGGTCTTCATGGCCGTGTGCGATATTCCTATGAGAGCCCAACATTCTGAATCCATGAGCCCACCTCTATATGGAGAACATGGAGTGATAACAGGGAAATCGAGGTAGGCGGCTGAACTTCGTAATAGTTTTCACCTGGGTTTGTTTCAGCAGGCAGCAGAACATTCAAAATAAACAGCAAACCCTCAGCTCGTTCTTTCCTCTGGCGTTAGCAAGTAACAGAATGAGTTCGGACTCAGCGGGGCATGTAAATCTGAGCTCTCTTAACCCTCACAGCACTGATGAGGTAGAAATCCCAGCTCAGCTTACTGGCATATGGGAAGACA
>NW_015619482.1:0-1341 GCF_001515605.1 Sinocyclocheilus anshuiensis
TACCAGTAGCACCCCAGAGGTTCTTCCCCAGCCCCTCAAAACCCTACATCTTACCAAGACTCCATCCAACCAGGTAACTACACACAACCACCTTTACGTTTGTACTTTCATTTGGAGCCACAAAACAGCTAGTTCTTCTCCGCAAAACCAGGTTATGCCCTGTTTTTCTTTTCATGACTACCCCACGTTTCTCTCTCAGTCCCCGGTGACCAGTCATGTTCAGGCCCAGCCTGCAGGCCAGGAGAAGAAGTTTGACCTCCTCTCTGACTTGGGTGGAGATATTTTTGCTGCCCCCCAAGCTCAAACTGCCAGCTCCTCAAACTTTGCTAATTTTGCACATTTTAACAGGCCCTCAGGTAACCATTAAAATTTTTGTATAAGGTGTATAGGTTTATGTATAAGGTGAAGAGAACATTTAGATGCTGTGGCTGGTCACAAGTTCCTTTAATTGTTTCACCACTATTAATCATGTGTTGCTTTTTGTCGTTCACTTAAAGGGATAGTTCACCAAAAAATGAAAATTGTCATCATTTGCTTCACCCTCATGTTGTTCCAAACCTGAATGGCTTGCTTGCTTCTGTGTAACACAAAAAAAATGGGGGGGTTTTGTCCATATGATGAACGTTTACGGGATCCAATGTTGTTTTGAGTTCAAATGTGATATGAGGGTGGGTAAATGAAGAACAATCAAAAAAGCGAACAATCCCTTTAAATGTCACTGCTTGACATGTCATCATGTACACAATTTGTACGTGATGTCAGTCAGCTCATGATTTCACACTGTCACTTAATTTGCCTCATCAGTCCTGTTCATTAATGTATTTGTTCACCCTGTGCCATCTGTAGCACAAAATAATGCCACCACAGACTTTGCAAACTTTGATTCCTTTGGAAATGCCAGTGTACCGTCACATTTTGGCACATCACCCCCCTCAAAGCCTTCCCTTCAACAAGCCCACACAGGTACCACACCCTGCCCCATCCATTGTGTATTATGCTCATGTGTATTTCCATTTTCTGTCATGGCTGTTACAGAATATAATCGATCGGTTAAATGTCACCCCTGTGCTGTGTTGTTGCTGTTAGCTTACTTTAACAGTGCTGTGCCAGTGATTTAAGGAAGATAATTGGTCAATGAATTGACTCCTTATTTTTGTCTGCATCTATTGATTTATTAAAAAATACATAAAAAATGCAGTTCATACATAGTGACTTCAAAAAAACTCTTCTCTAATGAGCATGTTTTCATTTCTGAATAAAAATTTATTCTGGAGGCATAGTCAGAAATGTCAGGGTGATACAGCTGTCCTGATACCATTATTAAGAAATAATAATAAAAAA
>NW_015619483.1:0-1342 GCF_001515605.1 Sinocyclocheilus anshuiensis
TTGTTTCAAAGCAGCTTTACAGGGATAAACAGGAAAATAATGATTTAAAGATCAACTCTGCTATAAAGCACCTCTAAAAGATAACACTGTCAAAAAATGATTATCTGGAATTATCTGGAAAAATTTAATCAGAGGTTTTCAAACTGTGGATCGAGGACCCCAAAGGAAAATTTGAGCTTTGAACCAATGATTAGTGTGAGGTTAGTGTAAAAATCATACTTTCCAGATAATTTTACAAATTATTGCTTTTGGCTTTAGTACAGTGAAAATGTAAATGCCAACTAAATAAGTGCAAAATAAGTTGCTAAATAAGTAAATGTGAAGGATTTTCTGAAGAAAATTTGAGTGCTGTTTCATAGTTCAATGTCATTATGCTAGGTGTTGTGAATGGTTGCCAAGGCATAGCTATGTGGATTCTAAGGTGTTCTGAGTAGTTTTTAGCATGTTGCTATACAGTTGCTAGGACTTCTTGGTGGTTTCAATGTTAATTGGATTTTTTCAACCATTTGATCATCCTTGAGGTGAAAATCCAATCACTTAGATAAATAATAGCACACCACACCTCACCAGCTTGCACGGTTTGAGACATCATTCACATTAAATACTCTCTTACCTTTAACATCTCTGCTACATTGATCCGTGCCACATTTGAGTAATTGTGAGGCTGAGTTTCCACCTCTTCTTCTTTGAAAACTGTACACGTGTCTGAGCAAACGTTCCCACCCTTAGCAGATGGATCTTCGTGACCTAAGCAATCCATTTTTACAGAACCGTTGCTTTGGATGCATGAGCTGAGGGTCCATAGATGTTTGTGCACTGTGTCGTAATTTAACCGCTTGAGTTTTTTGTACCCTAGAAGATTGAGGAATGCGGTGCGGTACTCGGGACTGTGGCAGTAGATGATTGGGTTCAGGCCTGAATTGGTGTAACCGAGCCAGTTCAACAGGACGAACACATCCCTCGACAGCACTTTGGGATTAAAAACCTTGATGATATTGAAGAAAAAGAAGGGCAGCCAACAGAGAATGAAGATGCCCATAATAATCCCCAGCGTCTTGAGCGCCTTGTGTTCTTTCACGACATGCCTCGTTGACCTCCGGCTCAAATTACGCACCGTTTCACCTGGATTTTCACAAGTGTCTTCTGTGCATGTGCTCAGAAAGCGGAGTCTATTCTTGTCAATGAGTTTCAGCTGTCTGGTCGCGATGACAAACACCTTCCCGTACACAAACACCATAATAACGAGGGGCACGTAGAAGGACACCACTGAGGAGAAGATGGTGTAGGTCTTGTTAGTATGGAAATCACAGCATTCTGGTTTATTGTAACATATTTTTGCCTC
>NW_015619484.1:0-1341 GCF_001515605.1 Sinocyclocheilus anshuiensis
GAACTTTTCCACGACATTCTAATTTATTGAAATGCACCTGTAATAATAATAAATAAATAGACTTACATGGTATTTAGCAAACTATCCAATACTGTTACTGTGTCATGGTAAGAACACAGTAATTTTTCATAAGAGGAACTTGAATAATTTGAAAAATAGAGAGGGTAAGAAATAGGAGACAGACACTAGTACAGGGGGTCTGGATTTCATTTGTGTTCAGCTCATCCAGTTAGCATCTGCTAGCCTTGGCTTAGCTCTCTCTTTGGCAAGCAGTCTGTCAGAACTATACAAGGGCCCCATGGCACACTGGGCAGAGAAGATAAAATGTGTGTCTGAGGGCCAGTTGGGCCATGAAGTGTGAACTGAAATGCACTGAAGAGGGTGTCAACAGAGTTTCTGAGTGTTCTCTCAACACAAAACAAGACCAAGTTTATGCAAATTTAAATAAATAGATAAATATACCTGTATTATAATTCACATATCTGAAACCTTGGAACATTTTGCAGAATCACAAACAGGAATAGCAGAGCTCACATTATATTCTTGCAACAAGACCATTACAGGCATAATGCATTATACAGTAATGGTACCACTACTTCATAGTGCAAGTCAGGAACTATTTCAGTTAGTTGGGCTGTGTCAGCAGGGTTGAAATTGGTCCCTACTGGCTTGCCTATATTAGGGCAAATGCCCACCTCAACTATGTGCCAAAATCAACTACCATGAGCCCTTGGCAGCGCATCACTTCGGATTGTTCCAGATGGAAAGTCTTTCCAATGTTTTCTTCCTTTCACAACAGAATGTCTAGTTTGATTGTTTCCCTTAGCAACTTGACATTTCATCCATATTATCTTTGTGAAGCATTCAGTCCTGAAACCCCAAAGAGAATACCATATTTTCACAAATGCAGTGCCAAGTGAACACCACAACACTGTTTTCTTTCTTATTTATCTTCGTACGTATACATATATCAGATTACTTTTCCACACTTGAAGATATATGTTACTGTAAAAGAAAAGAGGCGCTTCAAGGAGGCAAAAATATTTTTTTATATATATCTCAAGAAAGTATGGAATTCTAATTCTATTAACCCTCCTTCAGTTTGATCCATACTAAAACATCCACCTCCATAATGCTCTGTGTTGCATAACCAAAATAAAGTAAAAAAAAAAAAAAAACAGCGGTTGTGGTTGTTTTATAGTATGGATATGTCCTAATTTCTCTTTTCTTTTTTAAGTTTTGACTTTTAAAGCTGTTATCAATGGTTGCCCATGGGGGCAGAGGGTAAAGTGGCTTATGATGTATGGAGGCATGAAAGCCAGCTGCCAATATGCAAAATGG
>NW_015619485.1:0-1342 GCF_001515605.1 Sinocyclocheilus anshuiensis
CTGAACTTCAAGGTTAAAGGAGCACTGCAATTGTGGCTTTGTGTTAACCAAAGAAAGGCTAATGATGAATTAATTAGCTATGGACTACGTCTGCTGTCTCCGCATCTATCTGAGGACCTTTCACATCCTCTAAGTGGAAGAATGCTTGCAGTCATAAAGAAACATAAGGCACTTGTACTGTATGTAATGTGCTTAATATAAACCCCCTTATGAATGTCTTCTAATCAAATGCAGTATTTGCATTCTTACCTACTTTGAGGGTTAAAGGCATTGAAATGTCATGTTATTTACTAGCTTTATTTTTCTCTCTGCAATAACTAATGGATTTTAATTTATTGTAAAGACTTTCTAGGTTATATAATAACAGCAAAACCTGCAAGTTTTAAGTCCTAACTCAATTTTGAATGTTTAAAGGATGATGGATCAAAGACCATTCACATATTTGTATTTAATACCCTGTTAATTAAAGATGTAATGAATTTAATTCATGTGTTAGAATAGTGTACGAGCTATAGCTCTTTTTCTGTCCTAGATTCACCATTTGAAATTTTTCACTGCCTTTTTTCCAAGTCGTATTTTAGATATGATATCCGTCACATTATAAATGGCCTTTATATTTGTCATTATTTATGTTTTCAACACGCAATTTTATTTGATTACTGACTTAGAATCTGCATTTGTACTTATGTAAAAAATAAAAATAAATAAATAAATAAAATGAGGTTAAGGCACTTACAATAGAAGTAAATAGGGCCAATCCGTAAATGTTAAAATACATGTTTCAAAGTTGCTGTCACAAGACATAAACAATATGCATGCCAACATGATTTTAGTCAGAAAAAACTTATTAACCTTTTCTTTGTAAAGTTATATTAATCTTTTCTTAGTTGCCATGATGACTTAATTCCTAAAACATCCATAAAAAGAACAACTTCATAGCTCAAATAATAATAGTAGAATTAATGTAAGTGCTTTTATAAAATTATAAGCTTCACATTTCTGCTAAATCCTCCCAAATTGGAACTCATTTACTTCCACTGTAAGTGACATGTTTTCATGACTTTCCATGACTTTGCTTCCTTAATTGATTTTTTTTTATTTTTTTTTGTAATAATGTTATAATGTGGAGGTGGTCAGGACTAAAAAAGAGAAGATCTAAAACATAAGAAAAAGAGGCGGCAGGTGTTTCTCTGAACAGTTTCAGCTCTCCTTCAGTGGACTCACAACTGGAAATCAGGAGTACAGGGACATGGTGTGGACAGTTTGATGGATAAATTACGCAAGAAGTGGAACTTAAAACCTGCTGTAGCAGACTCATACTGCGCTCTTGCATGCTGGGATG
>NW_015619486.1:0-1343 GCF_001515605.1 Sinocyclocheilus anshuiensis
ACTGGCGATGAAGAAGCCCAGTGTTCCCTCCTGCATCTTCACATGGTTGCCCGGGTTAATCAGCGTGCTGTAAAATACAAACAACACTCACAAACCATAGAATGTTTTCAGAAATACCTCCCTTTAAATTATAATTTCTGCACTTATGAAGACAGGACAGCTCATGCCTTCATGAAAACACGTTTAAAACTTAACCAAAAATCTGTGTATACTATCAAACATTGAAAGAAGAAATTCTAATGAAGAAAAAATTACCCAAAAGAGACATTAGATAAAGATTTTGTACAGTAATGTCAAAATCACCCAGAATACAAAAAGAAGCATCACGTTCCATTTGAATGTTAATGACGACTTGCATTTACTAAAATTTATTTTTAAAAATTTAATTTAATAAGACTACTCTTTGTATCTGTTTGTTGTGATGAAGGTTATTGTTATGTCTGAACTAAATTAACCTATTTTAAACATTTCAGGATAACATTTGCATGCAAACATAGAGTATTAGTTTACTTGGTTTACAGACATGCAAGCATGGAATAGTTCACCCAAAAATGGCATATCTGTCATTATTTCCACTCTCATGTCATTCGAGACACGTGACTTTTCTTCTTCCATGGAACATTAAAGGAGATTTTTAGCATAATGCCTTAAATATACAATGGTTTTGTATAATAAACAGTTTACTGATTTTCCCTTCTGCTGCAAATCTCAAATTTCATTCATGATTACGTTTTTCAAGCTGCATCATGATCAGTCACATGCTGTCACATGCATTCCTTTTTATGTTCCACGGAAAAAAGTCATACAGGTTTGGAATGACATGAGAGTGAGTAAATGATCACAAACGTTTTATTTTTGCATGAACTATCTCTAAAACGTTCAGCAGTTTAATTTCATAATTGTGTCACTACAGAAAATAACAGATTTTTTGACAGTAAAAGCATTAAACATGTTTAGAAGGGCAGTGGCAGATACGTCACCACTGTTTTCAGTGCCACATTACAGTTTACACACACAGCTCGACCAGAAGTACAGAAACTGAACGACAGTATCCCTTGAAAATCTACACATATAATTTACTGCCTTGACTAAAAGCCATTTACAATATTGTCTCGACTTTTAACCAAGCGCATAAAGACCCTAAAACATTCAGAAACGTTTCAGGGAAATATGGCAAGTAAATTTTCAAGAGAATTTGGCATGACGTGACCACACCAAATGAAACCTTATAATTTCATACCATTTTCCACCCCTGTGTGAAACAAACACAAACAGCAGTGAAGTCAGACAAGCCACTAAATGCAGGATAAAGAGCACGCTAATCATTTCAGCAGGGTTATTAT
>NW_015619487.1:0-1342 GCF_001515605.1 Sinocyclocheilus anshuiensis
TCAGCTGGAGGATTACTTCCTGTCTGACCCACTCCCAGAAAAAGCATCCAAACTGGGCAAATGCGACCAGGGTCCAACGGCAGTTGGTCCACCGTCGTATTACCAGTTGCCCTACGCATCATATTCTTCTTCCAACCAATCCGAAACCAGCCCTCTACTTATTACCCTGGCAACTGGAGAACTTGACTTGCTGAGCTTTTGTGGGGGTCCCATTGGCCGTACCAAGATTCCTAGACATGCCCCTTACAGTTGCAGCCGCCCCAACAGCAACGCCTGCAGCCGCAAGAGAGTTTCCGATGGGGTGAGGGTGGGTGACAGCTATGAGAGTAGCATCTGGAGTTCCAAAGGAAATTCCTCAGGTAACTCAGCTGTGGCACCTGGTGGGAGCTACAGCTGTGCTGAAGATGAGCGGGTGGTAGGCAAAGGCTACTGCCTAGGCAGTGCAGTGGAGATCAGGAGGTGCGCCATTTTACCCAAAGAGGAGAAGAACTGCCGCTACACGGAAGAGGCCGTCGGTGTGAGCAAGGCCGGCAGTGGCGGCGGTGGGTACAACTTTAGCGGATCCATTCAATTTCCCCACAAGAAAGATGAAATGATGATGTACGGCACCAGAGAAGTCAATTTAAGCGGCATAGGAGTAAGTGCGGAGATGGAGATGATGAGCGAAGCCAAGAATGGTGCTAGCGATGCGAAGGCCAACATCTCCTGGAAGACGGAACCCAACGAAAGCTGTTTCCTCCAAGGTACATCCCAAGAAGAGGCCTACCACAGCTTCCTTGGGGCCATCAATGACCCAGTGAAGGTGGAGAGCGTAGAGATCCACCGGCAACATAACTTCCACTGTGGCTTTCTCGAAGGCCAAAGCCCCGACTGCCTGAGCGGTGACCACCACGGACCTGAAATGGGGTCCCCGTGTGCCAGAGGAGTCTGTGTGCTGAAAGAAGACCCCTGCTTTGTGAAACCAGACCTCGAGGTGCCACTAATCCAAGTGAACCATGGTGAACGCAAACAGAAGAAGAGAGACCAGAACAAGACTGCAGCTCACAGGTAGAGTACTTTCAGAATCACAATGGGGTCAATTGTATTCTTGACAAGTGAGCATAGAAAATTTGGTGGGGTTCTGAAGTTACACTTAGTCATGAAAGTACAAAATATTATGCTTCAGACTACAGTGCCTGCGGGCATTATGAAGTAGCTGCTTGTGGGATTTAAAAGACCACACCTTCTGTAAGTAAAACGGAATATCCTCTGTATTAATCATTTTTTAACAGGTATCGCCAAAGGAAGCGAGCGGAGTTGGACACGTTGGAGGAACAGCTTCATGGTCTGGAGGGCAGAAACC
>NW_015619488.1:0-1341 GCF_001515605.1 Sinocyclocheilus anshuiensis
CCCCTTGCACACTTGGACATTCAGATTCACAGATGAAGTTCACGTTTATGAGGGTTGGAAGCAAAAAATAAAGGAAACAGACAAGCCAAGGTCGATGGCGAAGTATCGCGCTAATAAGGGATTATCCTAAAGCCAATTCTAATTCCTTGTCAAACTATTTCAGTACAGTTTATGATATCAATGCTGCAGATTGCCCAATGAAAATGACAGAGTATCGAACCGTTACAAAAGAACAGAACAGACATCCAAGCACATGAACTAAAGGCAGGCACAACCTTAAAGGGTGTACAGAGTGATAGGTCATCCAACACTGATTATTAACAACATTTCAACATTTACATCAATGAATTGAAAAAGGACCACCAAACCGAGGACCACGAAAAAGGCAAAATCAGTTTCACCTGATATTCAATACAAGGCAGATCCATTCATTAATGGGTTTCCGTGAAGTCTCTTCCTTTGGAAGAGTTGTCTGCCGCAGAAGAGAGAGATACAACTTAAAAAAAATAAAGAGTAAAGAAAGAAACCTACGCTTTAAGAGACGCCTCTCTCTGTTTTCTTGTAAGAAAATAAGCCATGCCTCATGCTAAATATCTATCTTACATGATCTTTCATTTAGAAAAGAAAATACTTCTTTCTTATGTACAAGCACCCATGCAATATAACTGAAAAACAGGCAAAAACTGCCTTTTGTGGGACAAAGGGAGTAACTTTTTACAGTGTTATCCTGACAGGACAAATTGCTTGGATTGTGATGAAGATTAAAAAAAATATATCTTAAAAAACACCAACATTTTGGCAACACAATAGGCATTTGTGACACATTGCTTCATAAAAGATTAGTTTTAGTGTGCTTCAAATAAGAACTAACAGCAGAAATGTTTTAAACACCAGGCATGTAAGAGAGAATTGGCATATTGCATTTGACCATTACATTTGTTATCCACTGGACACAGGCCATTAAAACATTTGCTGCTTAATAAATAAATGGGTCAATGACATATAACAACATCTTATACATGAGTCAATTTAATGACTCGTGTCATGTGGTGTCACCGTTAATTATACAAATATTTTCCTTACACCTTAAAAACACGTTAGTCATTAAATAAAAAATAAAATAAAGTGTTCCTAATTATGAATTTTTTATTATCTTTAAGACTTACAGACACAATCATATGAGTTTGCAAGGATCCTATGATTTTTTTGTTGTTGTTGCATGACATGACTGATTTTTCAGACCATAAATAATTTGTTTTAAAATATTTCATTATTAGAACATGAATTTAATAAAATATTATTTTTTAAAGGGGTCATATGATGTTGCTAAAAAGAACATTA
>NW_015619489.1:0-1343 GCF_001515605.1 Sinocyclocheilus anshuiensis
TTATATCCTTTTAGATACTGGCTCTAAACAAACTTTTCTTTTGGTATCTTAATTTTTAAGCCCTAATATGGTTCAGTTCCAGAGATATGGGGATCTTGACGTGGCTCCATGAGTAAACTGAAACCTTTTCAGTGGTCAAAAACCAAATGTGGTTCGCTTTGCATACAGCTGATACTTTGTTTTTGTTTTTAAATCACCATTTAATCACAATTAGCACCATTTATGTTTGCCTTTCTTCAGAAAAAATAAAGTCTAAAATACGGTTGATTTGACATTAAACAAGTTACCCAAAAAAACATAAATTTTTGCCAATGTAAAATGCGGAAAAACACTCATTTATTTGTATATGTATTAAATATATTTTGAATGCACCGGTCATTCTGTCAGCACTGTGAACATCTAAAACAAAGACCAAGAGCCATTGAGATGTACCCAAACCTCACAAAAGCATGGCTGTTACCTCTGGTCTTCTTCAGATCCAGAGAGATCTCTTTAATTGTGAAGTCGGCGTGGAACGGGGCGATCTGCTCGCGCATGATCAGGAGATGCTTGATGAGGAAGAGCTGCCCGTCAGTTTGAGTCTGTGAAGAAAGTAACTCTGGAAATACACCTTCACTAAAACATTACTGACCAATCCTGCCTCAGCCAGCGTTTCGGTTTCACACAAAGCTTCGCTTTTTTTTTTTTTACAGATAATATACCAAAAAATACATACAATATTTAAAAAAATGTCTGTTTTGATAGATGGATAGATAGATAGAAATTTATTAAAACTAAAATAAATATAGAAATAAATGAATAAAATTTAATACATTGTTTCTGGGTCATTTACAATAGTGGAATGAATTTCTCAGGACAAACAAACAAATAAATAAAATAAAAATAAATTTAAAATAAATGTAAAATTAATACATTTATTAAAAATAACAATTAATAGAAATAAGTGAATAAAAATAAATAGTTTCTGGGTCATTTTCAATATTGGAATGAATTTCTCAGGATTGATTGATTAATTAATTAATTAATTAATTAATTAATTAAAAAATAAAAGTATTAATAGAAATAAATGAAAACAATAAATAAATTGTTTCTGGGTCATTTAGAATAGTGGAGTGAATTTCTCAGCACAAACAAACAGACAAATAAATAAATAAAAACAAATATAAATGTAATAAATTAATAAAAAATTATAATATAAAAAAATAAAAAATAAAAATTTTCTGGGTCATTTACAATAGTGGAGTGAATTTCTCAGTATAAATAAACAAATAAATAGATGCATAAATATTAATACAAATAAATAAAAACAAAATGAATAAATTAATACAAAATAAATGAATAAA
>NW_015619490.1:0-1343 GCF_001515605.1 Sinocyclocheilus anshuiensis
TTATGAACAAAACAGCATCATGTATTTATGCATAGCTTAATACAACAATCTGAAGCGCTGATCACACAGATTTCATTTAAAAACATGAGACACAGTGGAATGGAATAATGCTGCATTCACGCCATCTTGTAATTAACATAATTCCGAGATGACGTGACGTTTTACTCAGTGTTGTCCATGTTCTCATGCTCAGAGGTAGCACCTAAGTAGTGCCTAAATTAAAATGGCGGCAGTAAGGTGGTACAGCTGTCACTGGTCCAACTCTCAGAACATTCCGAGCTTACAAATTGTAATTACAAGTTCCGGAGCACGTGATGTCTTTGGCATTGATAGTGTTGCCATAGAAACACATAATTCTGCTCCGAGTAGAATGTCACGTGTTGTCATCTCAGAATTAAGGTAATTACGACATGGCGTGAACACAGCATAAATCCCCCACAAATTATCGAGACATGTTTTCTAAAAGTTGAATCTCTTTTAACTTTACATGTCTATCTATACATCTTCTGTGCGAGACGCGAATGCAACAGTCATAGTTGTCAGTCTCGAAAGTGCACAGAAAATGTTCTGTGTGAATGGCTTGGTTTCAGTTTTAACCTAACCAAATTTTTTCTCTAATATTTTTGAATGAAAAACGCAGCAGTGGCGCATCTCATAGGTTCAACTTGATAGGCTAACAAAAATAATAAAATGCAACAATGACATTTATATCAACACTGCATCTCGTGCACCAGTGGTAAGTCTCCCGGATGCACATCTACAATTCAAATGCACCGTTTTTGCCTTTGGATGTGATTTTTTATTTTTTATTATTTTTTTATTCACAATCTCAACGCAGGCAGGCACAGGACTCATTTTAACATCTTGTTGGCTGTCTGCTTGTCGCTCAAAGCACGCACCTATATCCAGCGCTATACCAAACAAGTTTTCTATCATTATCGATGAAGGTGTACCGTCGATAAATACGGTACCGTTTTATCACCCAGGCCTAGCAGGCTCCCACTTATACTCTTGTTGTGTTTAGACTCAAGCTTCAGACACCAGTCGTGATTAGGGCATTCTCCTTATAGTGTCTCATTGGATGTAGTGTAGAAGTTCCCATTCGAAAGGGAACCCTGTTATATGAACTTCTGTCTATAATATCACACTATCACGTGCTGTTATACAGAATATACACAGCTGTAACTACCTGAGGCATTTTATTTATTTGTTAATTACATGGAATCTTAGCATACAGCAGATGCTTTTGGATAATCCCACAGAATGCTGCACAGCATCTTATGAAAAACATGTTGCATGCTTAAAACAAAGGTAAACAATCTGTCCTCATACAGTATATGACA
>NW_015619491.1:0-1343 GCF_001515605.1 Sinocyclocheilus anshuiensis
TTATACATTTCCGGAAAAAAAAAAAGATATATTTAATAATGAAGTGTAACTATTCAACTTTTGCGAAAATTAAAATACTACTCTTTGAAACTTTAAAGGTTGATAAAAAAGTAAATTTTTAATTTTTTAAATATTTGGCTTCGTGTGTAATCTGTAGGCTACGTAACGTTAAATCTGTAACGTCATTAAGGGGCGCACGTGAGTTCGTTTCGAGTTCGCCTGAAGTTTTGCACCGTTGAGCGTAACAAGTGTTACAACTGCTCGGGTTCAAAGCAAGGTAAGTCATTTAAAACAAGTTTTGTGTAATATTAACCGAAAGTCAAATGTTATTTGATATGTTTTGTCGAAGATGTCGACGATTTGTTCTCAATCGGTTGTTTTTCGATGTTGCTAGTTCAAATTCAGGTAACGCCATCCAATTAACATGTAGGACAAGTTGTATGAACTCTCAAAACGTATGAGTTTATAACATCGAGGTGTTGTTTTAACTGTTGCGTTATCTGACATAAAATATGTGGGTTGGTGGATGACATTACCTGCAAATTCAGTTAGCCTATGTAATTAGCATGAAGATGAGTAGCCTAAATAACATTTTCGCTAGTTGTGCGTGGTAAACTTGTACAGCTAGTTTAGTTCATTTCTAAATATATTGACTGGAAGATACAAAAGTGGTTGTGTGTGCATGTAGTAAATTTAAGATGAAATGTTTGTAAAGTTTATTAATAGTGTTAAAAAGGTTGAGGAAGGAGACACTGCATGTGCTTATAGGTTTATCAGGAAAAGAGCACGATGTATGTACTTATTTAGTCAGCGTTGTTTTGTATAAAGTTAGTATCATTGTTATTTATATTTTATACATGATTGTTTTTTACCGGCGTCAACCAGTTCTTTTTTTGTCCACTGGGGGGCAGACCCTTTCCGTGTTTGAAGGCAATGTTTCGCGTTAACTTAATAAATCCCGTGAATTTGACCTTTGCTGTCATGTTCTAAGTGACTTTATTTTCATTTCCGTTTGATACTTTTGATGTTGACAACAGCTTCATTTTATTATAGTCCTGGAATTGCATCAATGTTTCTGATTGGCGAACAAGTACCTCATTGTAATACACACTCCTCCTGTCAGCCTTTGAAGAAATTACCGATTTTTGAAAAAACCAAACTATATTAACAAGTGGTAATATGAGTGTGTAGTCATGATAACATTGTGTACAAGAGGCTTTTAGGTTAAGAAGAAACAATAATAAAATACTTGCCGTCGTCAAATTTACTGTCTCAAAGAATGTGGTTCCTGATGTTGGCCATTTGTGGGCATCGCTTCTCGGCCTTTTGGCTAAGATCAAGTG
>NW_015619492.1:0-1344 GCF_001515605.1 Sinocyclocheilus anshuiensis
TGGATCACATTCTGTATGAATCTAGTTCACACAAAATTGCTAGCTCAAAATTTCAGCGTTTTCTAATGAGTTTGAAATTGCCTATTGTGCTTAGAAAATCTCAGGTTAAACAGCACTTGACTTGACATTAACGGCCTCCTATGTTAAGTGCAAAGAATAGCTAATTGATAAATAATTATTTGCTTTCTTTGTGTTCTTTTGCTCATTTATACATTTATGTTTGCAGCTCATTTACGTCGCTCCTCACTGATAAAGACCCGCATATTGAGGCATTGTTTATATTCCATTAGATTTCTTACAGCTCAGTTCGAAGCTTAAGCTCCACTTTAATTGTGTGTAAAGATGCATTGTTCTTTAATGCGTCTCATTAGCCTTATACCTCAGGGCTGAGTACATTCTCAACATGATTTAAAGACAAGCTCAGTTCATTCTGCATGTCTTTCTGCCATTTTAAATTCATATCCCTCTCACTGACAATATTTCGATGATGTTTCAGATGAACTTCCTGTTTATTTATGTTTTTGAGGTTACGGTTTATACTGCAATACAGTTAGTTGTAAGTCCCCAGAGGAAAATCTTTTCCTTTATTAGATCAGGCTAGATACCGAATTGCTCGCTCTCCCTCCAAACGGAGTGAACTGTAATAATAGAGGAGGCAAGAGACTGTTGAACGCTCTACCTGTGTGTTTTTCCGTCAGCGTAATGATGCTTCTCTGGCAAAGCTCCATAGTGCCAGCACAGTGAGGAGCAAACTCATTATATGGGATCGGAAGGGGGGCTACCACTCGCCACTCCGTTGATTTTATGTTCGCTTTCATCAGGCCAGGTGATGCACTATCAATCTCCTTTACCAAACGTGTCCCTGTGTTTGACATGTAAAAGAATATTCCATGTCCTCCCACCAGGAAGACACTAAAACACACGACCTTGCAGTTAGATACAGCTCAAATCACATCCTCTCCTTCTACGGGAGATTTTCTCACCCCTGCAGTATTTCACACACATCAATTTCCCTCACATCAAGCTATTTCACGCATAAGCTGTTCTGCCGAACTTCTGGAGGCCTTCTTAGAATGTGACTCATCCTAAATAGCTGTGCAAAATGTTTGACGTAATGGCGTGTCGAGTGGGGGGTGAGACGGGACGAGAGGGGCTACCGGCTAATCTGCGCCCATCTCTGAGGAGATGCAGATTGGTGTCTCACCCCAACAAGTCTAATCTGACAGAGGCATTTAAAGTCACGTGCTTTCTCTGTTCATAATGGTTGCATTAGAAAACTGTCACTTTCCATTACAAAAGCACAGCTAGGGATGTAAACAGCCAGAGCAGGGAAAAACGATGCTC
>NW_015619493.1:0-1344 GCF_001515605.1 Sinocyclocheilus anshuiensis
CACTAGTACCGACAAAAGTCGGGTGATGTGGTCCCACTGACATTTACATGTTCATATGATACCGCCCTCAAGACTTTGAAAGGGTTTAACTGGGCAGCAGTTGGGAGTTTCTGTTTCTGTAATTATCCTCATGTTTAAATTCATGCCAGGTTAACAAACCCTGCTGAAAAGACCAGCATGAATTTCCATGCTAGTTCAGACTGATTTTTCTTTTTAAGCTAGTGGAGATGGGGACACTGTCTCGTCATCTATTAGAAGTGAGACTTCAAATTATTTTGGTTATTACTTTTGTCAATCAATCCCTGTTAGGATCAGATGTTGTATAAATGATGACGGGCAGGTGATGATCAATAGTCTTTAGGGTGAGTGCATCATAAGCACTGAAACAGTACGCTTATACAGTTGTAGACATAATACTAGTACAGTCAACAGTATGCTAGACACTATTACAAATTATCTACAAGGAACCTGTATACTAGTGCCAACATTGTGAATGAACTGGCTCCATTTCATTTCAATTTATGGGTTTGGAATCTGAACTGAATTACAGACACTGATTTGAAATCTGTCTGTTTAGCTATCATCCTATCTGTCTAGAGATTTTTTTTAAATTTAGTTTGTTTTCTTGATTCTATAAACCTTAAAGACAAAGAATTTTTAAACTTTACAAATTTAGATTTTCCTTTAAAAAAAACGTGCTATTTTTTCTTCTTCTATCGGTTGTACTTGACAAATTCATCTTTTCTTATTACAATTTAGTTATTTGAATTTCATTGTTTGTTTCTGTGAACCTTAAATAATTTTGACAAATTGAGCTTATATTGTCAAAAATATTTCTTTAGAATTTTGTTAGTACTATTAATTCTATAAACCTTACGTCTTGAAGGATTTTTAAACAAATTTCCTTGAATTTCAACTGCTTCTGAATTCTTTGTGCTACTTTAATTCAAATAAAAATTTTGAGTTCAATTCAGTTATAGCATTTATGATATGGCGCAGTTTAACATTTTGAAAAATTGAATTGACCCCTGAACTCTTTCACAGTGTGCTCATAGTCCCAGTGCGCCAGCTTGACCCTGTGTTCACAATGAAAAATAAATAATTCAAGCTTTAATAGTTGAATGTAAATAATATAATGATGAAAAAATTCCTTTTCATTTATCAAGCCTCAGCCTGCTTAGCTTGCAGTGCTCTGTGTAGTTCTCTGACATGATGAAGGTCACAGCTTTGACTGTTTTCTTTCCTTGGTGCATTTTGCTGGCACCCTCCATGCCTGACCTTTGTCTCCTACCTCATTCACCGCAGAGGTCAGGCTTTGAAATCCTTTAGTGGGCAGCTACATAC
>NW_015619494.1:0-1333 GCF_001515605.1 Sinocyclocheilus anshuiensis
AAAATAATGTTCTTTTTAGCAACGTCATATGACCCCTTTAAGCATCATTACTCCAGTCTTCAGTGTCACATGATCCTTCAAATCAGTCTAATGTGCTGATTTGATAGGAACATTTCTTATTATCAATGTTAAAAACAGTGTGTCGTGTAATTATTTTTTTTTTTTCAGAATGCTTTGATGTATAGAATGTTCAAAAGAACAACATTTATTTGAAAATATAACATTCTACAATTCTTTACTTTCACTTTGATCAGTTTAATGCATCCTTGCTGAATTAAAGTATTATTTTCTCCCAGAAAAATACACTTACTGAGCCCAGACTTTGGAATGGTAGTGTATGTTTGGCCAGAAGTTTCCACTGTGTAATTTTTTTAAATTTGTTTTCTAAATGCCATAGGATTTTGTCAGTGACCCGAGTCCTGAGGAAACCGTGAGGAGAATGCAGAAAGGACGGGTAGGGGGCAGCAAAGAGCTTTATATAGAAAGTACTGTATTTTTACTGATAAATACTAGATATACAACACTAGAAAGTCAGTGTAAAGGTGAAGTCAGGAGATCTGATATAGCAGAATAAAGCCATTTATTTATTTCTCAATAGCAGTAGGTGCATGCCCCTTTCTTTCCATTTTACATTTTTAAAATATATGCTGTCATATAACAAAATATTAGTCACATGTTTTTATGTTGCTTACAATAAGGATTTCGTCAGAATATATAGCTACTTTTGAATGGCTGTAAATGGGAAAATATGCTTTTCTCATCTAATTAAAATGATTCTTTTACAGGAATTTTCCCTAGAAAAGTTCCGCTCTCTGCAAGACAAACTTCTGCTGCTAGATGAAGCAGTAGCTATTTATGATGGCAACCTCATCACTGCTGTGAGCCGCACATCTCTCACATACCCTATATGGAAGCACTGCTATGTCTTTATGATGATTTATATCAGTAGGAACAGCTTGTGCTTATTAACTGATCTTTTACATTTTCCTACTGCAGGTCTTGATATATTTAAACAAGTCATTAAGTAAAGGTGAGATGTATTGGGATCTGTCATTGCTCACCAGTTCCTTCTCTTTTTTTTCAAAATAAGTTAAATATATATTTTTATTTTTTATTTTTGCAGAAATCCTCTTTCGAGAGTTAATGGCGAGAAATGTGGCTTTGCGTCATTACGTTCATTATTTAAAAGAAATGGGAGAACAAAAGCTTTTGGTTGAGTTACTGAAGTAAGTTTGCTGTTTATATATACAACTTCCTCTCTTAGTGAGAAACATGTTAAAAATAGTTGTGTCTACAGTGTTTTTGTGCGAGGGCGGTTGGCATCTCTCCATAT
>NW_015619495.1:0-1344 GCF_001515605.1 Sinocyclocheilus anshuiensis
CCAAATCGATTAACTTTTCTTGCATCTCCCTTTGTTTCTCCAACACCTTGAGTCGAGCGTCACTTGCCGCTCCGTTCCATTCCTCGATATCGGCTGTCCGTTGTTCTACTTCAGTCACTCTGACTGTGGTAGCTTGTAGGTCGCTTGAAAGGCCTTTAAATTTCTGGTTAATTTCTTCTCTGAACTCGTTCAACTCCTTCCGCATGTCTTCCCAAAGAACAATACAAAATTCGTCTGTCGTTCTTGAAATCCACTCTGAACGCTTTAATCTCGTCTCGAAAGGTCCTTATGCCAGAGTTAGCTGCTTCTTCATTAGCCTTCCCCCGCTCGCCATCTTTTCCATGGCCCTCTTCACCGTCGTCGATGTCTTCGATTATTTCTCCTTTTTCGCGCTTCGAGCCTGTTTTGCTTTTACCCCTTTTTTGCTTCTCCCTTTCTATATTCACTTTCCATATAAATTCAACTTTCTAAATGTAATTTCTGAGGGGATTTGAATCAACCGATTACGAGAGATTCTTTCAAGCAGCCATCTGCTTCAACGCCACACCGGAAGTCGTTCCATTCCATTCTATTCTATTCTATCCATTCATTCTGTTCCATCCATCCTATTCTGTTTAATCCTATTCCATCCATCCATCCATCCATATTCTATTCTGTTCTGTTCATCCATCAATAAATTATTTTTATTCCATCCATCCATCCATCCATCTCTACTTTATTCTGTTCTATTCTATTCCATCCATCCATCTTATTCTGTTTCATCCTATTCCATCCATCCATCTCTATTCTATTCCATTCTATTCTATTCTATCCATTCATTCTGCTCCATCCATCCTATTCTGTTTCATCCTATTCCATCCATCCATTCATTCTATTCCATCCTATCCTATCCTATTCTGTCCTGTCCTGTCCTATGCCAACTGTAAAGAGCCTACAATTAGGCTAATAAACCATAGTATATTACTTGGAAAAATTATAATGTATTCCTCTAAGTATGAATGAATGTGTCCCATACAGTCATGGCTGATGAGGTGACATCCTGTAATGTAGAGCTGATGCCATTGTGTGTAAGGTTTGTGGACAAAGACCTAAATATCAGGGAGGAATTGCTGGAGGTTTGCTCTCTGCCACGAATCACAGGCAGCCACATTGCAACCGCAAATTAAGGATGTGCTGATTGACCTCAACATAGATATTTGTGATTGCAGTGGTCAGAGGTATGAGGTGCCAGCAATATGAGCAGTGAAAATATTGGTGTCCAGACTCTGATCAAGAAGGACGCACCTACGGCAGTGTACATGCACTGTAATGGGCATTGCTTGAACGTTATCCAGTTGTGCGCAA
>NW_015619496.1:0-1345 GCF_001515605.1 Sinocyclocheilus anshuiensis
TTTTATTTTTTTTTCAGCTTTAAATTAACAAAAACAATTTTTCATGGTTTTAGTTAACAATAACAAAACTGGTAGTTGACACAAAAATTAACACCAATATAAAAATTGTCATGACTTATATGACCACATATTATTACAAACCTCTTCCTTCTTTCATGGAAACAAAAAAGAGATGTTTAGTAGAATGTCTAAGCTGCTCGTTTCTATAGATAATAAAAACATATATTGACTAAGGACTCTCAAAATACACACAAAAAAGTACATAAGAAGAACCAAAAAGTAGTTGTTTTGACTTCTGCAGTCTTCTCGGTTGGAAGAAAGTCAGTTTTGGAACAACATGACTGAAAAAGATTTACATTTTTGGGTGAACTATACCTTTAATGTCAGTTTTACAATTATATTGCCAAAGAAAGAACATTAGAAGTTTTGAAAGCACTTCAAAAAGCTGTCATTTCATCTTGAGTTCTTGACCTTATTTGAGGTGTCCATCATAATCTTATTGGATTTCCCAGCTGTCCTTTGTAGCACTTAAAAGCACGACTATCGTTTTTACTGTTTAAACTCATCTCCTTTGGGACGTCAAAAGCAAACATACCCCTACTTTATACTTCATCTTCAATTTCCAAAACAAGAACAAGACAGGGCTCAAGTTTACAGTCCATGTCATGTTCCAGTAGCAAGTAATATGTTTATGAGGTTCTCAGAGAGGTTCTTTGTGCGCTACTAGTGCTGAAAAGGCCTCACATATTGCCAGCATTACCGAGTTGCCTCAAAGGTGCATTCAGGACAAGATTTCTCAGAACATATGTTGCATGATATGTCTTTTCATAAAGGTTAGAGACTAAACAGCCCAGAGCTAAAACAGGTTCCATTTCAGACACACTTATGCTTATGTGAAGCTGTGTTTGATTTAGTTAATATAATGAGAGCTTTTCTGCGAGACAGATGTGTGTAGGAGTGGACATGTGAGTTTCTGTGTTCTCACACTCACCTGCCCTCTCTAATTCTCTGCTGTGTGTTGTACGTTCGCAGGAGAACAAGGCGTCAGGATATAAGGAACGGAGACCCTCTGACTCAATGTTCGGATCTACAGCATCACGGTAATACCGGTGCAATCACAAAACATGTTTACTATGTGCAGAAACACACTGTTACTGTGGGTTAATGATTACAAATTTATTTTTATACAGTTCATAATTTGATTTAGTATTTTATCAAAAGCAACATAATGTTACAAAAGATTCATATTTCAAATAATTGCTGTTCTGGGTAAAAAAAAAAAAAGTATCACAGTTTCCACAAAAATATTAAGCTGCACAACTGTTTTCAGCATTGATAATAATAA
>NW_015619497.1:0-1322 GCF_001515605.1 Sinocyclocheilus anshuiensis
TATATATATATATATATATATATATATATTACAATTAGAAGTGTACAGTATATATAATATAATTTCTTACCATTAAACTACTCCTATCATAATATAAGATGTTTGTTTGTTTGTTTTTTCCCTTAAGAGGCATGTGGAATTTCTGCAGTCATGTAGAATTTGCTAATTAATTACTGTGTGGATAGATGGATTTTTTTCTTCCAAATTAATTTCTACACACTAATTAAACTGGGACGTTCAATGAGTAAGATAATCATATTCTATATTCGGTTTAATCAGTTACAGATGTGTTTTCAGCAATGATGGTTTGTTTCAACAGGAAGGGTCATGTGATCGAGCGATCAGAGCAGTATGTGTTAAGCACGCTGGATGGGGGCAAAAGCACGCTGACCATTAAAAACATCCGGCAGGGGGACGGAGGGCCGTACACTTGCCGTGCAAGCAACAAGGCCGGGAGCTCCGAGAGTCAGCTCTTCCTCAAAGTGTTCGGTGAGGAAACATTTGGATCTTTTATACATTTGTTTGATTTTTATAAGGTGTTTTTGTTGTAGCATCTCAGAGGAAGTCTTTCCTCATGATGGCGGTACAGACGATTCTACTTTTCTATTTCCATTTAGTTGCTTTCCACTCACATTCTCTTGAAGAAAATGAAGCGATGCGTCTTTGGTCATGCCGGCAGTGCAGTAAATGTGCCGCTATCTCAAAATTAATTTCAGAGAAATGAAAGACTGTTCATTTATCATGAAACCCTCCAGCAAGTTCTTTATAGGACCCGCATTCAATTTCTGCTTTCATGAAGCTGCTGAGCAAATTCACAAACTGATTATTCTTATTGGACCTCCTGTCTTCTGCAAGGAAATGTATGGAGATTTATTCACCGCCATCACAATCCTCCAGACACTTGTTCTTCAGATGCACATATGACGCTCTTATTGGATGGGAGTTTTGTTTTGTAAAACGTGGAGCGGGAACACGGTTGAAACTTGTGATGTTTTTAGTGCTTGACATTTACTCACAGGAGAGACAGGAAAAAACACAAACCAGATAACAAAAGACAAACAGCCAAGCAGGATGAAGATGTCAGGCACTGCTAGATATTCGTCTGTCAAATTCAGCAATACAGTCAGTTTATAAATACTGAAATATATTACATTGCAATTATATGATGTAATTGATAATGATATTTAATTATTAAATAATTTCATTAATAATTAATAATAATAATAATAGCTATAATCAATAAAATAAATATTATTATTATTAAATATATTATTACTTTATATATTTTATTGAATGTTAATATTAATCATATATTTGATATA
>NW_015619498.1:0-1345 GCF_001515605.1 Sinocyclocheilus anshuiensis
AGAGTTTATGTGGCTAAATTTTTATGTGCTCAGTGTTTATGTCTCCATGGCAAACTGCTCTTTTTATGTGTCAGTGGAACCAACATTTCTTCCTGAATTGGTGAGGTATTGTTTATGTGTTGGCAGTGCCTTATGGAACGCCGCTGGAGAATTTCCTTTTCGGCTACAAATCATGCACGTACACAAGTTGGTGCTTTGTTTTCTTCTACATTTCCCCCCCAGATCTTTATGAATGCAGATGTTTACATATATACTGTATTTGTTTGTATTGTCTGAATGGCACTACAGAATCAGTGTTAGATTTAACGGCAGTTCAACTCCTCTCAATTTCGCACATTCTGCTTCCATTCTTTCACTCACAATCATTTCTCTTTCTATACTTTCCTACTCCTTTTAGATTTATGCAATTTATCCAAAATGACTCACATTGCATTCCCTGGGAATTAAACCCAAAACCTTGGCGTTGCTACTGCATGAGCTGCAGGAACATTACAAGAATGTTAACGTTACGCTTTCTTCTTTTTCTTTGCTGCTTCTTTCTCCTCTCTACTCAACTCCTCCATTTTTTCTTCTTTACAGTGACTGTTTGAGTGGACCTCAGTGTAGAATGATGTTTCCTTACCTCATCATAACCACAAATCATACGCTGAGGATTTACAGAGGATTGAGGTCCAGTCACACTCATTTTCCACACGACTCTTCAACACAGACATCCAGTGCCTTCTGATGCCATTAGAGCAGATTTGAGGGTAGGAATACCCACAAAACCAAAACTATCTGTATTTTTTATTTATATCTATATTTATTATTTATGTTTATTTATTGCATTTTAATTCTGAATCTTAGACAAGACATTTAAATGAATATGAATTTGGAATAAATATATATGGATTTTAAATAAATAAATAAAGTTTGGATCAAGAAGTTTCATTTTCCAGTGGCTTCATTATTAGGTCAAAATAGGTTTAGGAGTACATTCAGCTTTAGCATGATGCTAATGCTTTCAGTGTTATTTTAGTAAATGCTTTCAAAACCCTGCAGGGTTGTTCTTTTTTTAATAACGTTGAGTAATTGCAGAATCAACACCTTTCCGTTTTCATCTCTCTCCACCGAGGCTGAAACTCCCTGAAATTTTCCATCACTCTTTTTTCATTCTGGGTGCCTAGAGAGGTGGTGGGAATTTTACGAGAAGGAATCTGAAAACGGAAAATGTGCGCTTCTAAAGTGCTCAAACCCAACGATCTTCCTAATGCAGTAAATTGGAGTGTTAATGTCTTCCAGATCAAAACTCTCAACACCAACATGCTGTACATCAGGGATCCTCAAATCTGGCCCACGAGATCCA
>NW_015619499.1:0-1342 GCF_001515605.1 Sinocyclocheilus anshuiensis
ATAATGTTCTTTTTAGCAGCATCATATGACCCCTTTAAAGGAATGTCTGGGTTAAATACTGGCTAAGCTACTGACAACATTTTTCATATGCTCAGAAAAGCTCAACTTGCCTCTTAGCTTGTAAGGAAAAATGCATTGACAGAAATGGAAGTCTGTGGTGTAGGGCTGTCACGATACCAGTATTTTTTTTCTGAAATCCTGAATCTTGTCATATTTATGACCTGAATGTGAAAACAAAGTAAACCTGGCACCCTCTCCATTTTCAGTGCACGCTGTAAGAAAAACGTTTTGAGGATATCTCAGTTTGGTTAGCTTTAATGGAGATTTGTTTGCTTTAAGGTTTGTTTGAAACATTAAGTATTCAAAAAGTTTTGCCAAACACTAAAATATGAAGTCATTTGGATCATTAGGTTTTAAATGAACACAAATTTAATAAAAAAAAAAACCTATATATTTTAGATCACAGTGTGTAGCATATATTGTATAAACTTACATTATATATACATTATATAAACACATTGCACATTATTGCACTTGTACTTGAGAGAACTGGGCAAGGTATGGAATATTGATTGAATTGATTAATGAAGGAATTATTGACAGATTAATTGACTATTAAGATAAAGTCATTTATCGCAGCCATAGCGTTTTAAGTTAAAAGGGATAGTTCACTAAAAAATGAAAACACTGTCATTATTTACTCACCTCAAATCTGTATGACTTTCTTTTCTTCTGTGGAATGTAAATAAATGAAGGTATGTTGAAAAATGTCAAGGCTTCATGGAAGTCAATGGTCAACAAAACTGTTTTGTTACCAACATTCTTCAAAATATAATTTTTATGTTCCACAGAAAGTCATACAGGTTTGGAACGACATGAGGATGAATAATTCTGATGACAGAATTTTTATTTATGGGTGGACTACCCTTTTCAGGCTGGATACTTTGTGTTGTCATTTTGAGTTTCACTTGTGGATTCATTTTGTGATAACAGGCTTTACTGGCTAAAACAAGTTGTTTTAAAGGTTTGACGACATGACATGTGCTTCCACATTTTGCTCATGTTGCATCTTGTCTGGAATTATGTATGTCTGCTTTAACATAACTGTTATCTGATGAGCCTCTCTGCTCATCAATGTGCTCAAACATGCCTTTGGCTACTGTGAGAGTGTGTGTTCACATGGTTTGCAAGCATGGCAGCAAACACACACAGAACAACGGTGAGTTTCCACACATTGCTATTCCTTGGTGTGTATGTGTAGTTAGGGATGTAACGGTAACGGAATGAACACAGGAAGCATGCGGATCCATCTGCAAGGCTTTATTCACAAGAGACGTGGTCA
>NW_015619500.1:0-1343 GCF_001515605.1 Sinocyclocheilus anshuiensis
GAACATGCAGTAAACAGCAGGGAGGAGAACATCAGCCAGAGTGAGGGCTATAACAGGAGCTGCAGTGCATGCTGGGCCGCCAGGGAAGAGCGAATCTGAAGCCCGACAGGGGTTAAATTAAAAAGACTGGATATTCTTTAAAAAGTTGTGAATCTCCCCTCCCTCCATTAAACATTTCCATGGAGAACCATCCATGGTTAAAAATACCACAAACTGCAATAAAGCTACACCACCTACCTCCTTCTTGAAAACCTCTATCACACTCGTTCTTACATTTGCAGGATGGGTATGAAGCTGCAAAACAGCCAGCAGGACTTTCCCGGAGAAGGATCTTGTGAGGAATGAGGCTCCGACCTCTGAGGTCACACACTCACACCTTCGTTTACATGTAGTTTTTCATTCTCAAAGATCTGATAGGGCCACTGTTGCACCACACAACATTCCAGTGATGTTTCTGTGCACACACACTCACACACACTCATCTGTGCACATACTCGATCACACTGTCATGTCTTGTCATGTCACAGCTTTGGAGAGAAACTGAAAGATGAGTATTCTGCACGTATGTATTTGTGAGCTGACATATGTGAACTTGTGGCTCACTGTGTGTTGAAGTTATCTGTCTATTTAGATTAGTCTGAAATTCATAATCAGGGTGGGGTTGTAGACGCAGGAGGAGGTAACCATGGAGAACAGTTGAAAAAGAGCAGAATAGGCTGAGCCTCTTACACACACACACACACACTGAGCTGATGGCTGTCTTTTCCAGTGGATTAAAGGCCACATGTTTAATTGCTTGTTAACAAATGTTTACTGTGCCGTATTGAACTGCACCCATTTCCTGCCAAAAATAGGGCCAGAGATCCTGCCAGACCTATAGCAGCTCGCAGAGAGAGAGAGAGATAAATGTATCTGTACCCAATGCTTTTTACATTTAATAATAAATAAATAAATATATGACTGTAATATTCTAATAGTGCAGAGAAAAATCTTCTCAGGCAAACATCAATATTACTATTGCATATACGTAGGGTCTGCAGGATACAGTAATTATGCAATACTGAAATAAAATCTATGACTTTTTAAAACTATTTTAAGGAACATAACAGATTTTTTAAAGACATTTTTAAAGATTTTTTTTTACTATAATTATTCACAAAAAAAATTGACCAAAAGTTAAAAAAATATATATATTTCATACAAATCCTGTTCTTTTGAACTTTCTATTCATCAAAGATCCTAAAATACTAACAAAAATACTAAGCAGCACAACTGTTTTCAACATTTGATAATATTAATTTTTTTTTCTTGAGCACCAAATCAGCATATTAGAATGATTTCTG
>NW_015619501.1:0-1346 GCF_001515605.1 Sinocyclocheilus anshuiensis
AGCCCCGCTCTTCCTTATCAGAGATGGCTTGTAGAGATACGCTGGTGGTGGCGGCTGCAGGGCTTTCATGATGGATGACAGAAAGATTGACCCTAAGATCCACCACTGCACGTGCTATAATCTCCTTTTTTTGCCGCGAGCGGAGACAACAAACACATGTGGCACGTAATGACGCCGCAAAGCTCTCCGACTTGATGTGACCATCAACAGTTGCGTTTGAAGTGGCTCTATCCATGCACATGGACAAACAATGCTAAATAACAGATATAACTAAATAAATAAAAACAACAACAAACAAAAAATTACATATATAATTAATATAGCCAACTAAAAAAGAATTAGGTTAAATTAGGCTGATGTCAACACCTAAAAGCTGTGTAATGCCTTCCTTAAAAACCATAAACAAAACCACACGTAAAACAAATAAATAAAAAAAATTATACAAATAAAAACAAGTATAAATATTTATACTTTATATAAAAATAAATAAAATAGAAAAATAAAATCTAAAAGCGTAAAAAACATGGAAAAAACAAATGGTAAATAAATAAATAACACCTAGACCAAATTAAACACAGAATCACCTGCAGTGAGAATTTTACACTGCAGGAAATTTTCGCAAATTTCTGATGTATAAAATCAAGTCTCATCTTATATTTTTCCTTACTTATAAGACACAGAAATATGTCCGATTGGAAGAAAAATGGGTTTCAAAAAGCATTTCATGCAAATTTACTTATCAGGGTTATTAAAGTTCTCTAAAACTGAAACCATTAAAAAATGCTGCTACTTGCAATATTTGTTTTATTGATGAACCTTTAATTTTTTTTTTTATTAAAAAAAACTTATTTTAGCTAAAAAACGAACTTAAAAAAGACGCATTTAAAAAAAATAAAACCTACTAAAAATAACAAAAACATGATCTATAGTCGTAAAATAACGAAATATAATAAAAACGTATCTAGTAGTATCTAATAGTATCTCAGTGTTACACAATAACACTCCTTCAAAGTCAACATCAAAATTGACCACATTTGCTTCAGAATCAAACCTGGATGAGTCAATATGAACACTTTCATGGGTCGTTTTATCCCTTTTGGACTTCAGCAGTGTGAATTACCATCGACTACCATAGAAGCGGGAACATCTCTCAATTGTGTTTTAGAGAAGAAAGAAAGTGATACCAGTTTGGAATGACATGAGGGCGTGCGGGCTCCGGTGTGTTCAGTCCTACCTTAGTCGCTGAGGTGGTGCAGGTAGAGGCTAATCGCTTGCAGGTCAGCTCGCTGTTGGCCGTGCTGGTTGCCCCGGTGACCGGGGTGGGCAGCAGCGAGGGGATGACGGGC
>NW_015619502.1:0-1339 GCF_001515605.1 Sinocyclocheilus anshuiensis
TCCACGACATTCTAATTTATTGAGATGCACCTGTATATATTTCAAGAATCTGTCACTTTTCTTATTTCTAATCCACCTAAGAGATTTAAGAAATGCATCAACAGGCTGCAAATAAGAGAATTTTTGCTTATGAATGAAAATTTTTCCAAACAAAATAAAAAAAATGAACAATGTAATTCACTGAAGTATTAGTTTTACTTTAATAGTAACAGGTTATATGACTTAACTGAAAGGATCTAGAAGAATCAAGGTGCTTGCCTATATGAAGATATGAACTATTCCAAAAGTTTTACGTTTTGTCACATTGAAAAAATAAATGGATCAGTGTCTCATCCATAATTCCACAAAATGAGCAAGAACTGTCAACATACATATATTTTGCCACAATATCATTCACAGGATATATTTTTGTAAGATCTTAAAATGAACTTCTTTTGTCTTATTGGGAACGCAATATTTGTGATATAACAACACAATAAAGGAGTTGTTCTCAATATGCTTCACAGCTGTGACATCATGGATTACGTGTTGTCAGAGTCCCGCCCCCTGTTTCAGGATTGCCCCGCCCACATTTCTCCCTGTATCTGTCCTCTCAGCTGCAGTATGGAGTGGTGCTTGTTTACCATAGACAGTGTGAATTTTTGTTAGGTTGGTGTGCTAAAACTACAAAACATTTTTTGTTGTTGTCAAAAATATACATTCAGAAGATTCATAAGGATATTAATGAGCTAATGATATTAATGATTAATTAACTTTGAAATGCCCCTAATATATTCTTTGATTTGTTAAAGATTGATTTAGCAGGAAGACGGCATGTAACAAAATAATTTTTTTGCTGTTTCGACTGCATCTTTGCTCTTTTAAGATAACAGTGCATTACTACGCAGTCTTAGCTGATAAGGATCATGACATTTGTAGCGTTTAGAGATTGTGATGTGTCCATTGATTTTCTGTAATAGTTTGTCAATGGTGTTTTCTCAGAGGACACTCAGGGGGCAATAGATAGATTGCTCTGCCTTAACTTGAAGTCCAACATTGATATGATGGATGAAGAAACCAGGTCAGGCACTATTTTATTTCTTAGACATGTTTTATTATGAGCATACATTATATTATAATGCAGATGAATGGAACCCTGTCGATGTCTTCTTCTCTTCATGACAATAATATCTGATGAATGCTTTAAACAATGATCTACATACACCACTTAAGATTTTTCTTTTATTAGTTTATTTAAGAGGGACAGTGCACATTATTAAACATTACTGTAAATATGCCAGAATTAGCCTAAGGCTATTTTTCATCTGTAGTCCCTGTACAGAATGTTACAAAGTCACCC
>NW_015619503.1:0-1344 GCF_001515605.1 Sinocyclocheilus anshuiensis
GCGCTCTGTTATTTCTCACTGCATTAGGCGTCTAATGTAATTGTTCAGTGGAAGCTGGAAGGATGTGTGACTGACAGAGTGTCTGTGGAGAGACGGAGACAAGAGGGACACAGTTAGCTGACAAGAGAGAATTATATCACACTTTATAGACTGGAATGAACCATATGGCCACTGAGAACTGGAAACAGACAGCCATTAAGTGTGTATTAGTACACAGCTGCAGGTTTGCAGACATGGTGGGAGAACAGGAGGGGCAGCATATGAATAACCCTAAATAAACATAGAAATATAAATGTAAATAATTAGTAAAAACGGAATGATGATTGGTTGATATATATGTATGTATACACTAAAAGTCAGTAAGATTTTTTTGTCTTATGTTCACCAAGCCTGTGTGTGTTTTTTTTTAATCAAAAATATTATTAAAATATTATAACAATTTGAAGGGAAAAGCCAATATACAGTCTGTCAGTCAAAGTGGAGGATACACTCCAATTAAAGCCATGAAAGCTAAAGCCATGCTTGTTATTTTCTAACAAGAGAGCAGAATCAACCTAAAATGACAGGGAGAGTCATTTTACTCTCTCATTTAAAGAGAGAGAGTCAGAGACTTCAGGGTAGTTTGCTTCCATGAGCATATATTTTATTCCATTGAGAGTTTAGTACAGCATGAATGAGATTTCTATTATCCAGCCTCTTTCTAAGACCTTTGATTTTGAACTAAGCTCTTGTTTAAGGGAAATTATAGTTATAATACACATTTGAATGGGCCAGTCACCCTCCTGTACATCTGTTTCTCTCTGACATGGCTTCTTGTGACCACAGTCTCTTATCTGTAGTAATCCTTTTACATTATGTCCTGTGATCTCTTGGTGCCTGCGGGCCACT
Organism: Sinocyclocheilus anshuiensis; assembly: GCF_001515605.1. Lineage (NCBI taxonomy): Eukaryota > Metazoa > Chordata > Actinopteri > Cypriniformes > Cyprinidae > Sinocyclocheilus > Sinocyclocheilus anshuiensis. Next base: position 889 of record NW_015619503.1, read on the forward strand.
GCTTAATTGTACTATGGAGAGGCTGATATTGTTCAATGGAGCTGAGAGTTGTTTAACAAGAAGTTAAGTCAATTATTCAGCCATCTAATCTTAAGGTCAACTGGAGAGATTCTTCACTGACCCCCAGCAAAAAGCCATAACACACAGCAAAGCCATAACACACATCAAGGAACAAGGTTTAGCACTGTGGTTCAAAACCAACACTCGCCAACCCACCATGTAAAAATTGGCTTTGGTCAGTAAATACCACAGAGTTACTTGCCAGGTGGCCAGAACTGCAACATAATACATTACTTAAATAGAATGAATAATGACAGGATGACCTTGCTGATGTCACATGAGGGACTCAAAACAATTTATTCAGACTGTCTAAAGTGGCACAATGTGGAATATTCACTGTAATAAGAACAAAATATTAGGAACACACACACACACACACACTCACACTCACACACA
>NW_015619504.1:0-1346 GCF_001515605.1 Sinocyclocheilus anshuiensis
CCCTCCATGTTCTTACTTCTCCACTCTCTTCTATTCTTCCACGTACTCTATCCTGTACTCTGCCACTACCCTGCCACTCTGCAGGTCTGTTTCTTATAACTTGATTCTGATTGGCCAATACTCAGCGCACATGTCATGTGTGCTGATCATACGTTTAGCAGTCAGTCTTGCAGCTTGCATCAGCTTCATGTGGCCAATGAGAGAGACACATAAGCCCGGAATTGGACTATACAACAATATACTTACAAATATAATTACAATTAGAAGAGATTTAAAAACAAAATGCCCAACGTACTGGCCCACACAGACCGAAATCTCCCGGTAGTCCCGATGGCAGCATATGCCTGCCTTCCGGGATCCCCTTTCAAAGAGACGCAACAAACGCAAGTAACGACTCCAGATTCTAGCTGAACTGGTGCATTTATATGATATTTAATTACCCCATCTAAGAAAGGATAGAAAGGTTAAATTAATGATTGATGGCTCGTTCAGGTTAGGTCTTACAAATTGCCTAAATTGCTAGAATCTTGGGATTCATCATTTCACAATCTTAAACTCATTCTTTCCTCACTTTCTTCCTTTCTGCAACTTGTGTGAATGTGTGTGTGCGTGTTTGTGTTAGGTGTTAGTTTTATGTTTTAGAATAGTCAATAAAGTCTTGTTTGTATTTAAAGAGAAGTGGCCTGTGTTATGTTTAACGTTTAAGGTCTTAAACGGTTGATCTTGTTACCTTGCTAAAATTATTGCTTTTACTATATGTCGGATATTAATATCCGCTGCAGAGTTGACAGTTATGGCCTGTTTAATTGATCGCTGGATGATTAATTTGTTCGGACATAAAGAGTCGATTCTTTCAAAATTCCCTATAAAATTCATTAATAATTCCCTTTGAGCTAAACTGACCCATTTCAATGACAGATGTGCTTTTCATGTCATTTTGCTTCTTTGTTTTCTCGTAATCATTAAAATAATCAGGCGAATCAGTCACAGTCGGCTAGATATCTTAAACATAGGCTTTCGTTGTAACCAAGCAGTTAAAAGTGTATTTCTGAAGCTACACAACATACCAGAGAAGATAGCCAGAGCACCGGGCTCTCCATGGATTATCGGCTCTGGTAAGCGATGGAGGCGGAGAAGACAGAAAGCAAAAGCTTGGATGCCATTGGCCCTACTAGCCAGGCTAAGGAAACAACCCAACAAAACACCGAAGACTAACATAGCTCAGTGCTATCTACTGCCAAAAAACTCACACCAGACTGCTCACCCTGATGCTGTCCACATTACAGCAGGGGATTTCAATCATCAGAATCAGAATCAGAAAGAGCTTTATTGCCAAGTGTGCTTAC
>NW_015619505.1:0-1347 GCF_001515605.1 Sinocyclocheilus anshuiensis
CTGCTGAAAATTCAACTTTACCATCACAGGAATAAATTACTATTTTTTTAATTTTTTTATTAAAATACAAAACAGTTCTCTTAAACTGTAATGTTTCACAATAATATTGTTTTACTGCATTTATTATCAAATAAATGCAGCCTTGGTGACCATAAGAGGCTTCTTTCAAAAACATTAAAAAAATGTATAGTGCATATTGATATATTGTGATTCTTTTTTTCAACAATATTGCATCAAATCTTTAGGTCACTGTATCAATATTCTTGTGTACATTTATATAATTCCATACAGTTCGATTAATAAAGAAGTAGGTAGTGTAAATAAGCATTTCTCTGTGAGGTCACAGTCACTTGAGAACCACACAAGACGGGTCAACTCGCTGAGTCACTGTCCACCAACTATTAGTCAATCAGTGAGATTTATTAGCTTATCTAGTTGTAGGCTTTTTGCCAATGACTTTTCCATGACCTTTCCAATCATGCAGGATTACTGGATAATTTTTAAAAATGACTTGCTAATAAATCAATGGAATGATTTACTGGATCATTGAAAAGCACTGCCTCAGAAGAGAATTCACTCAGAAACCAGTCATCACTATGACCTTTAAACAAGTTTAACTTTATCTGAGACCAATTTCTAGCCTATGAACCTAAAAAAAAATTGTACATCCACTATAGTAAAATGTATTACCGGTACTTTCTATGATTTTTACAGCCCTGAAAAAAAAAATCTATTTCAAACTTAAGTATTGTTTTAGCTGTATTTGCAGAGGTGGTGCTTTCCAGAGGATTAATTTAGAGATGCAGCTTCCTAGAGAGGATGTTAATCTGCTCAGTCCTGTCTCTATGAAGGCCAACAACAGAGTAAGTGTGAGACTGAGAAAGAACAAGTATTTACAGACTACTCATGGATTTAAGCTCTGGGGACAGTAAAAGCCTTTTTATATTATTTTAAACTGTTGTTGTTATTTCAGTTGGTTGGTTCTGAATCAGAGATCTTTGTGTCTTTGATGTTGAAATCAGTGCAAGGAAACAGCAGACGGAAGCCAAAAACTCTTGCTGGAGAGATGAACAAAGAAGCTGTGAAATACCCTAACACCACAATCGCTATAGGGAAGTCAGTAGGACGTATTTGATCTTAGTTTCGTAACACCTGAAAGTCTCAGAAAACCTACTTTTTCGCAAGTCTGGTGTCTGTGTCCTGGAACAAGCTCATTGCCAACAGGTTGATGGCAAATCCCAGTAACAAGCGGCAATGGTTCAGAACACCGCCTGTGGTTGGAGTGTCTTCCATACACTTCCTCCACAGAGAGATGGACAGACTCCAGGCAGAGAGGAGAGAATTATC
>NW_015619506.1:0-1345 GCF_001515605.1 Sinocyclocheilus anshuiensis
CCCTTAAGAGCCTCTCCCCTGTCTACTGCACACAAACACACGGCTGCAGATAGTGACTGATAACCATCGCAGTAGAATGTACACCATAGAGTGGCCCGGTGCACAAATTTCCACTCTCTGAGGAGGGCCACCCGCCCCTGACACCATGTGGGCTGCGCGGAGTGGATTACTGCTCTGAGATGAAGGCTAGAGACATAAGTGCCTGTGAAACTGCTCGTTCATTTTGAGCCACGTAATGGTGGCCTGTAAGTCAAAATGGCAGACATGCGCCTGCTGTGATGGACAGCAGCCTGTGTTCTGGGCAGGACGTTCAGTTCAGGGTAGAGATACGCTCTGTTTCAAAACCTAGTGCGCTTTTTATTTAGCAAGGATGCATTACGTTAATCAAAAGTGACACTATAGTTAATTATATATAGTTTTATATTTCAAATGAATACTGTTCTTTTGAACTTTCTATTTTTTAACTTTATAGTTCCCCCCAAAAATATTAAGCAGCACAGCTGCTTTCAACATTGATAATAAGAAATGCTTCCTAAGCACCAAATTAGCATATTAGAATTATTTCTGAAGGACCATGTAACACTGAAGACTGGAGTAATGGCTGCTGAAAATTCAGTGTTGCCATGACAGCAATACATTTCATTTTGAAATGTATTAAAATATAAAACAGCTATTTTAAATTGTAATAATATTTTACAGTTTTTTACTGTATTTTGGTAAAATATTTGTAAATACATTTTTGTTAATTTTAATTTTACACATTTTATGTCAAAGTTTTTAATTATTTGAAGTTTTTTCTTATTGACACTTTGCAGAATTAAATTGAACTCTAAAGCTATTTGTTATAATTCTCTTGCTTCATCAGACTTAATCTTGCTTCATCTTGGATTAGGATTTCACTGAGCTTCTTGCAGTGCATTTTGGGTTGCCTTCACCATGACAGATAAATGCAATGCTGCTCTTAAATTCGGCACAAACACAACAGAAACAGTTTAGCATTAATATGAAATTAAACTTCACCCTGTTTACTTTCTTAATTCAGTGTGATCATTCATCGATATCGTCTTGGTCCACCTTAGCAACAACTTTTCTATTTTGCTGACGTCACCCACCACTCATATTTGTAACTTATTGTCATCAGACTGACTTGCTGAGTCTGTCTGTTAACTGACAGCATGTATAAATTAGATTTAATGACACCAGAGATTTGCAATTAACAATTTTGAGATGCTGTGCTGGGGAGCGCCCTCTCTGGACAGTAGAAAGGAATCATTGAAGTTTAGCTGCATTCGTCATGGTTATTTTCTGAACAGAATTGAAATAAATGGATGACATAGCCAGTGAT
>NW_015619507.1:0-1347 GCF_001515605.1 Sinocyclocheilus anshuiensis
TCCATTCAGTCATAGTACCAGAGTGCCAAGAGAAGGTCATTTTAGCCAAATAGTGCCACAATAATTAGGCCAGGTATTGTGCTCTTGAGCATGGCACTTAACCCCAGGTTCTTCCAGTGTGTTTGTCCCTCTAACAGATGTAATACAAGTTGCTTTGGATGAAAACATCTGTTAAATAACTACATGTTCTCAGTCAATTTCTACATCAGCAGATCCTTCAAGATAACAGATTAGATTTACTGACAGAACAACCACATTCATCTCTGGGTGCACTAAAAATCCAATTTGAGTGTTCAAAACACTCACTTTATCAAAGATTCTTCATGCACCTTGATTTATCAGCCCTGCTATCAGTGATGTTTACTTCCATAAAATATTTGATTCTGAATGGACATATGAGGTAAAATCACATGGGAGGTTGCATTTCTAAAATATTGGCAATCTGTCAGGCTATACTTACAGATGACCACAGACAAAATTTTATATACAGTACATTTATACATTCACATTCTGTCTGTTAAAAGAATAGTTCACAAAATAAAAATTATTTACCCATGTTCTGATTGTCTAGTTGACACTAGAGAAGACCTTTATTGTCCCTTAAAATCCCTTATGGATTTTGAATGGTCAAAAATGGACTATGTTGAGCCCCGTTCACTTGCATTAGATGGAGAAAAATCCTGGAATATTTAAAAATATAAATAATTAGGACATTTTCATTTTTGGGTAAACTATTCCTTTAAGAACTGTGGAAGTGTCAGGGAAGTCATATAAATGTAAAAAAAGCTAAAGTAGTCAATGTTTGGACTAAAATTGCAAATGAAAACATAGATTTAAATACAAAGAAATGCAGAGTCAAGTTTTGTGCTTGCTTCCTGATAGAGTCTAATTTAATTGCTAACATTGTATAATAAATCAATTTCATTTCCACACTTTTCCTTTATCTTTGATGCCATTTTCACACACTTGTAATTTCTACCAATGCAGTTGCTCTCTCAATCCAAAAAGCCTCATTAAAGTCTGTATTAGGTGGCGAAGAAGTCCTTTATTTTTAGCCTCTCAATTTGTGGCCATTTACAGAGAACACATTTTTAAACACAGGGCAGTGGAATTTAATAATAAAAAAAAACTTGTACCTTAAGCACCACATTTTTATAGAACGGCGTGTCATGCGTGCAACACTGCAAAAGACATGAGCGCAACTGTTAAACATGTCCGTCTAGCACATGTCAACACAGAAAAAAGAATGGAAAAGCAGCATAGTGAAATGCAAATCACATTCTGTGTGAACAGCTTATAGGCCTGTTTCACACCAAGAGCTCAAGCAACAGCATAACTACAAAGGGA
>NW_015619508.1:0-1348 GCF_001515605.1 Sinocyclocheilus anshuiensis
CTGCTGAAAGTTCAGCTTTGCCATCACAGGAATAAATTACATTTTTAAATATAAAATGAAAACAGTTATTGTAAATATTCACAATATAACTGTTTTCACTGTATTTTTGCAGCCTTGGTGAGCTTAAGAGACTTCTTTCAAAAATATATAAATACAAAAATTCTTAACAACCCCAAACTTTTGAATGGTATTGTATATATTTATGTGACCTCTACCACTAAAATTTTACACAGATAAGGTTTCTGTCACCTCTTATGATTCAATGGAAAACTCTTGGAGCAACATATGAAAAGGTACTTTTAATTTTAACCTTGCACAGTAGAGTGAATTTCAGCTTATCTTCTGAATGCGTGTCTGAAGTGCCTTTGTGTTCCCAGTCCAAATCCAGCCCATCAAAGTTATGCTTCCTCAGAAATTCTATAGAAGACTTGATGAATGTCTGACGGTTTGTCCAGTTGGACAGCATAATGGAGAATCTGGTGGGAACAAGTAAATTCATGACTGTTTATTTCACTATAACTGGTAATGTGGCTTAGAAATATTTCAGATTAATTGCAAAATACACTCATTTAGGAATAATCATAATCTTTGTTGATAAGCCATGTTTTTAAAACAAACAAACAAAAAAGTTTTATAAGATATAAAATGGTATGTTACCAGTAGAGGGCAACCTATATTCAGAAACAGAAAACGAACACTTACTGGTTTGAGTCCTGGTCTCTGATGGACAGCAAGGTTATCAGCTGAGGATTTCTGAAACAAACATTTATGTCAAGTCTTTGTCACACAGCAGACATTTGACAAATCAAATATGAATACAAAACTAGAAATATGTGTCTCTGAGCTACAAGCATCCTTACCGGTTTTTAAGTGCATTGAAGGTTGAGTAAAGGGCCACATCATTCCACTCGCTGCCTGCTATGTTATTGGCATAGTTTATAATGGCAAATGCATAGATCAAATGAGTACACAAGTTTGGGTCCACATTCTCAGGAAGGTATTTAGCAGTTCCTGCTCTGTACTGAGACCAGTTTGTGAAGTAACACACTAGTCTTGAACAGGTTACTGAGCAAAAAGAGAATGAAGATACATGAAAACATGTCAGCAGTAGTTTGTTTGTGATGTAATTTGAATGAATAATTCTCAATCTCTCAATGCAAAAAACTTTTCTCTTTCATGCAGTGGATAGAAATTCACCTTACCGAATTGAAAGAGCAAATTTAGGCCTTACAAAAATGGGAAAAGATCATTAGTAGATGCTTTTATTTGAGATTAATATATTAACCCTCCTGTTGTGTTCAAAAACATGGTAAAACCTTTGTATTAGGGGTCACATTGGTTTCCATGC
>NW_015619509.1:0-1346 GCF_001515605.1 Sinocyclocheilus anshuiensis
CACACACACACACATATATATATATATATATACATATATATATATCACCTGTTTGGTTGACATTCTTGAAACACAGAGGAAAGGGAATAACAGCAGGCGTTTGCGTACACTGACAGTGAAGAGACTGAGGAGATTAAGGGTCGACATGTGTGGGAGTGTGCGGGTGAGAGGAAGCTCTTCTTCTGCTGGCTGGGCCCACTTCAGGTAGGGCTAATGAATTCTGCCAACTACACTCGGCAGCAGTAACTCAAGGGCTTTTAGTTTCCAAGGTGAAAGCATAGGCATGCAAGTCTGCCATCACATGTGAAGACCTTCCAACTTTCTCGAGTGTTACATTATGACATCGGGCCATGACAGAGCTTGTGACTCTTCAAGGGACGGTTTTCAACAGCTTCTGTAGTTTTAGCTGCGGGCTTTGTGATTACATATGTGAGACATATAAGCTGGAATAAAGCTCCATTTCATCTTAACTTTCAGGCTTGTGTACCATTTGGAACTAAATTAAGAACTGCCATTTAAATTTGACTTCAGTTCGAATTGGAGCTTTGAAGGACCTTCAACCTGAATTAACAGAAGTAGAAAATGTATGTATAAAAAAAAAAAGGTTTATGGAACCCCATACATGACATGGAGGAAACGAGAAAAAAAAAGATATTGCAGCAACAAATTTAGAATTTGTTCTCAATAGTTAATTTGTTAAAATGAGGGAACAAATGAATACAATGTGTACGCAATTTAACTAATACAAGAGGGGAAAAAAAATTATGAAACATGACCACAAATTTATAAATCATGGAAATTAATTCATAATGCACATTTTAAAAATACCTATTTTTCTTCTACATCATGTGCAGGGCTCCACAAGTATTAAACATAAATATTAAATATATTATAATATTTTAATATAGAATCACGTTCATATACTGCAGTAAGATGTTTTTATATGCAGTTTTTCAGTATGAATTAACATTCAACATAATACAACACAACATAAGGGGAATTTCAAGAAACATTGCATGATTAACGACAATGAAAAAAGATGAGAGTTGAAACAGTTGACATTTTTATAAAAATCTGAAAACAACATGGTGGACTTTTGTGGTGTTCTATGGAGGGAAAAAAGAAAACCTGTAAAATCAGACAGAATAATTTAGAGAAACATATCTAATCTGTTAGGGTGAGAAATGTATTTACATACCAGAGAATATATAGGCATACGTAGTCAAAATTAATGATGCAATTATTAATGTTTTACTGAAACCTTGTGTAATTGAATATCTCTATTGAGTGACTGTTGACATTCACATTTACATTTAATCATTTAGCAGATGCTTTTATCCAAAGCG
>NW_015619510.1:0-1348 GCF_001515605.1 Sinocyclocheilus anshuiensis
TTAAAAGTTAAAGAACATTTTCTCTGCACCTATTAATAACTCTGGGATTAGAAACTTAAGTGTCTTAAGTTGTCCAAATCTTAAGGCTTTGTCTTCTCTGTTATACAGAATAAGAAAGAACAGCTGTTATAGTGAACTCTGTGTAGGACATGGTCGTTATTCAAAATCCAGGTATATTATTCATTTTATATTGACACTGACATTTTTTACATTTATTTCTGGAGAGATATTATTGAGTTAACAGTCTATGGTGGTTTTGCTCCTGTAAACAGTAGTGTTGCTGTTGTAGAAACGGCTAAAGTATTATTCATTATTTTTATGAATAGTTAGATTGGGCAGGCCTTCACAAAAGGGCCTTTAATTACAAAAAAAGTATTTTAACAAAAGTACAAACTTTTATTCTGGATGCGATTAGCTTCTTTATAGCAGAAAGTCCAATTGTAAATCTAACTGATTTGTAGATTAGTTTTAGAGATATTTGTTTTCAAGATATAATATTATTAATCACACATACTGTAATAACCATAATAATAGGGTATAAACAGTATCTATATTTTTATATTAATAGGTCATATTCCATGTTAGTATAATAATAGTGGTTACAAAACATGCAATAATAAAACTATACATAAGGGTACATTGGTATTTCCATAATTATGTCAATAATAATGACAATGTTAATAATACTACTACCACCATCGTCTTTACCAGCTGTAATAATAGTCTAATTGTGTTGATAATGAAGCATAAATAATATTCACATTAATGCCCAAATGATTTCAAGCTAAAGATTTGTTAAAACTTGTAAGAAATGTTTTCTGTGGATTAAAAATAAATTAAGATACCAAGTATGACTAAACGTGTCACAGAAGTTATTTCCTCACTCAGATCCTTAGCGCTTTTAGTTTGTTTTCATTGTGCCGCTACATTATGTTATGATTATGAATATTACTATGAGCTTTTAAGTCTTGACTTGGTAGACTATAATTAGATCTATCTCTTTCTGTTTATTTTTTAACGATAGGTTTGTCAGATATAACTGCCACAGCATTACAATGTAGATTTGACTTGGTAAATATTAAGTTTTCATGTTTTTTTTCCATTTACAGTAATTTATAGTGTTTACTACTGTCACGTTTACATTTTTAATATGAAGCATCTTTTGAAAAATGAATATTTATTACATTAGGTGTTTGTACTCACTGTCGTTGCAGATGAAATGCCATTTTGTACTACATTTCCCATCATGCCATTGCCCTTTTTTCATAAAAGCGCACTCATCTCTGCCATCAGGTTGTTTATATCCCCAGTTCAGATAGAGCACAGGTTCACCTGAAGACCACTGCCA
>NW_015619511.1:0-1348 GCF_001515605.1 Sinocyclocheilus anshuiensis
TCACTCAAATTTTATTTTATTTTTTTAAAGAACAGTCAGTAACAGACACTGTAGAAAAATCTGAATGAAACCTGTTTTCAATAAAAATGACTGTGGGTTGCTCTTTCTCTGGCATGAGTGATTCTTACATAGAGCAAAGGGTTTAGATCATGAGATATCAAATGAATCAGGACAGTTCTGGAAGAACACATTTTTGTGTAAGAAGCCAGAACACGCTTTTTCTCCTTTCTTATACACAAACACACTCTCTTCCACCACACATTAGTTTAACTCACACAGCTACAGTATAAAGAAAGATGAGAGAACAGAGTAAGAGAGTTTTTGGCTCTGTTCTGCTTCTCACGGAAAAGGAGATTATCATGTTATTCTGTGTTTTGGATGACGATGACGGTCTCTGCTTTTATATCCAACAGATACAGGGCTGTAAGATGATTTTTGTACTTCCAGTTGCCTATTTCAGTTGTCTGCAATTTGTGCTGGAATCATTGCAGTTACTGCCATAAACAGAGTAGAGAGATTACAGAGGGCTATGAAGAGAAAGAATGAAAATGTGTCAAAGGGAAGGGCTGTCAGAAACAAAAAAGCAGGAAGCTGGTGGATATGTCTCTCTGATTTCCCTCTCTGTTTCTGTGAACTACTGCACAGAGAGACAGATAGAGCTGCATGCTTTTCTCGTGAGCTGTTTTCCTGGAGGCAGGAGAGGCTGTAGCCTCAGGCCATCTGTATAATACATGAGCTAACACACACACATTTACATATACACTTACACACTCATATTGCTTGACTGCTCGCAAACACATAAAAAACACACACAAAATCATGCTGTGCAGACATACCGACATTCTTATATTCATACCTAACAAGTGAACTGAGTGTTTGTTAACTTGAAAATTAAGTTAACTGAGCCGTAAATGTCTTGTTACTAATCGCTCAGTGAAGTCCTGATGATACTGAATTTTATAGCTATGGCATGCATATATTCTGGCATTCTGATCAAATTGAAACATGAGAGATGTTTGACATGAGAGTTGATCAAAACATCATTGAGATATAGACACACTCTCTCATACACACAGACAGACATTTCTCTTGCTCTTGTTCATAGCCGCAGGTTGAAAATGCTGCAGTGTTTATGATCAAAGACGTCATTCAGCATTGAGGCACAGAAGGCGAGCGGACGTGCTCCTCCATCATCTTAATCATAGTGATGTTTCTTTCCTCCATCCTCATTCAAAGTGAAAAGTTTCCATCTTTTGTACTGTCATATCTTGATGCTTCTCTGTTTTCGGGTTATGAAATGTTTAAAACAAAGAAATGTTGTGATGTAAAATGAAGAAGTAATATTTCT
>NW_015619512.1:0-1347 GCF_001515605.1 Sinocyclocheilus anshuiensis
AAGCTCCTTATGTCAACCAGAATGTCTCTTCCTGTCTAAGTGGGTGAATCGTGGCTAGAATAAGCTGCAATGTGGAACAGACTTTTTGCTTCCAGTCAAAAGTGTGGCTACACAGGACTACTGACAGCCACACAATCAAAAGGCTAATCATCCTCTGGACACTCATTGTGATTAACATTTTTGTCATTTTGCTGTGTATTCATACTTTGCGTGTATGAATTACCTTATTTTCTGACTGTTGAATTGTGGCAGCTCATTGTATACCTCTCGCTGCTTCAGTCTATTAGGAGCAGAACTTATAACCCAGGGTCTCATCATCTACGGTACCTCATAATAAACTAGTCCAGGTGATTGTGTATAATTGTGATGTAGTGTGTCAGAACGCAAGATGATGATATTTCTCAGCGGCTCTATTGTTTCTGGATCAGCTGCTGGAGAGGTGATGGGTCTCCTCATTATCAGCACTTTCACAGTGTTTACTAACAGAGCGAGAGAGAGAGAGAGACAGGACCATCTGACAGAACAGTGTTCTTCCTGATTGACACTCACCCAGAGAACTTTATTTCAATCTGACGTCTTTCGAATTATCTCTGAGACATATTAGCTCTGGTCCAAACTCTAGTGAGTTGCCTACCTACGCACCATGTTAGACTTGGAATAGACAGATAGACTATTCCAAACAGAAGGCGGTAAAACTGTGCTTGCTTATAAACGACCTTGTTTTGTCCAAATTCCAAGGCAGCACCGCATATAAACTTCATGTGTAAGGCAGTCCACTAGGGGACGCTGTTACAAGAATGCTTTTGGCAATAGTAGATGTGACTCCCGATATTAGCAGAAATAATGTAATGAAAGCATAAATGATGACATTTAAAAGAAGTATGTACACACCATTTGAAACATTAAAACTTAGCTGTTTGTTGCTCTAAATATTTAATTAAAGTATCATTTCGTTTTAGTTGTACTTTGAATTGGTTCAATTATTGTTTGGTTTGATAATTTTCTTAATTTTTGTTGACTATATACAAAGGTTTGGGTCTGTACGATTTAAGTCTCTTATACTTACCAAGGTTGCATCTCAAAAACATCTCATTATTATCAGCGTTGAAATTTTTTTAATACATATTTTTGAGGAAACTTTTTTTGTGGATTTTTTTTTTCCTGAATTATCTGATCAAAAGAAAGTTCAAAAGAAGAACATTTATTTGATTAGTAGACATTTTTTTGTAATTAGTACAAGTTTTACTGTCAATTTCGATCAATTCAATCCATCCTTGCTGAATAAAAGTATTAATTTCTTTTTAAAAATCTTAAAGGGGTCATATGATGCGATTTCAATTTTTCCTT
>NW_015619513.1:0-1348 GCF_001515605.1 Sinocyclocheilus anshuiensis
ATAGCCCTACTACGTGAAAACAATCGATATAGAGTTTAAATAGTATAGAGAATAGCATAAAATGCTTTAGAGTTTCTCAGCTAGTCTATCACACAGACAGGACAGAGGGCAAAAATGCTACTTTGCAGTAAACACTCACATTGTATTTCAGCAGAAACATTAAAAATAACTGCAAACAAGCTAAAATGACAAGATTCTCATTAAGCAGTCCAACTACCGTCAAGCTTCTATTCAAATAAATAAATAGTTAGGGACACTACACATTACTACAAAAACAAAAATCTGCAATATAATATACATGTATAATATAATAGAAATTAGATTGTACTATTTAATTACGCAATTACAGCATTTAGAACAAAATATATAAACACTAGAAAGACACTAGATAGCACTTGAAAATTCACTGCGACAAACAGCAGCATTTTGCTTTAAAAGAACATGCTGGGGCTTTAAATTAATCGGTGAATCATTTATTTGACCGGTGAATCATTTAATATTCTGCAAACACTAAAGAATTCACTAAAATCAAACAGATTTCTCAACTCCACGTATGAGAGAGAGAGAGGGAGAGATGGCAGGGTGTTTAATTATTTCTGCAGCTTGCCCAACTGTAAGAAAAAAAAAAGTTAAGTGATGATAAATACAATATTGTAGTGTATTGTAACTGCAAGTTCTGCAAATTCATGACTGAAAAATAAAACTGAGCTAAAAATAAAAGAGTATTTATTTCATACATAAGCAACATCAAGTTCCTCCTCAACCCATGGTTTGTACATGTGAATGTGGAGGTAAGGGATATGTAAGGAAGTCTTGTTATGTCCTTCTACAGGGAAGCAATGTGAGTTTTACCTGTGGGGGTTTAGCTCTACAGAGGCGAATGCAACGCTCCTAACGCGCGTCGGCAACACGAGGCTCTGGGCCACTTTAACACCCAGCGCAAATCCAGAGTGAAACAATCATTTCACACAACTTCTGTTTCTGTCATGTTGAGAAATGTAATTTAAGGCCAGCGAACGCGACCCCCGGGTTATTCTCTCCTCTTTTTCTCCTTCTCGGCCCCCATCACAGCTGTTTCTGAACAACACACCGCTGTATCTGAAGGGAACGAGATTATTGTGAATAATAGGGTTAAAAAACAATCACAGTCCCATCTCTGAGAGCGAAAGAGAGGGAGGGAGGAAATGAATTTAAGTGTGTCAATGGTCAAATCAAGAGATTTCCTCCGGATACCACAGACAGGGAAAAAAAAGAGAGTGTATAAGAGAAGACATAGATACATAAAGATAAGGAAGAGGAGGGAAAAAAAACAGAGCATGATTAGTTGCCCTAGATTTTTAAATTTATC
>NW_015619514.1:0-1348 GCF_001515605.1 Sinocyclocheilus anshuiensis
AAAGGCTTTATAAAAGTAAAAATGCCCATAAAAGGTACAAATCAATTTAAATGTGTGTGTCTGTGTATTTAAATGTCATTATTTTTTTTGTGTGTTAAATAATTTTCTAATATTAGAAGAATGCACATTTATTACATGTCTAATCACCCACTCACCAAATAAAATATTGCAAATAATGCTGACCTAAAGTAGAGTAACCCAGAACAGGTTCACACCATGCAGGTGTTACAAATTAACTGAATTGATGATTATCTGTAATTTTCTACATGCTTAAAACAATTAACATTTGACATAAATGGACACTTTACGTACAAATGGTGACAAAAAACAAAACAAAACATGCACACATAAAAATAACCAGTAAATTCTGCAGCAAAAAGTACATTATTTAGTGAGAATGGTTAAATAGAGCTTAAGCCTAGTATTGCCATTAAGACTTTGTCTGGACTTATGAAATATTTTCATTGTGACTGTGAATGAAAAGTCCCATAACTGAAACAGATGAATGTAAAACCCACTGAGTTGAACTATCTGCATCATCTTCTTCCAGACTTCAAACTTCAGGTTCCCCAAGTATTTTCCCACATTCATCAAGGCTCCAGCAGGCATCACTGGAGCCTTCAGTGTGATCTGGGCTCTGTGATAACATTCAGGAGTTAGAAAGATGGAGGAACTGCACTGCAGAGAGAAGACGGCAAGAAAACAGCTTACCTTTCTTTTGAGAACTTGAAGTTCTGCAAAACACAAAAGGAGGAAATAAGCTACATGTACACAAATGTTATTCAACCCTCAATCCCTAAACATTTCATTAAAAATACAGGTTATTTCTTACTTGTAGAAAGGGCATGTCGGCAGCGTCTAAATCATTTTTTAAGGTTCCAATATTGTTTGAAAGAGATTCGATCTCTCTGTCTATTTGTTCAATCTTCTCCTTCATCATCTGACTCTTCTGATTCTCGTCCTCTTTCAGTGCAGATATTCTGATCATCTCTTCATCTCGCAGAAACTGATGAAGCCGCTCAAACTCCTCCTGCAAGCATCTCACGGTCTGCTGAGTCTGAGCCTGTATAAAATACAAAGATTCTCACATCCCTTCTACCTGAATCTTTCTGAAAATGCTTTAATCTAGAATATTGTACTGTATGTTCTCACCTTAATGTGGTGTGATGCATCATCAAATGTTTGCTTTATTTCTTTAAAGCTCTTGAGTTTTTCTTGTAAATCTTTCAATGAAGTCTTCAATTCCTCCTGAAATGTAATAATCAGTTGATGTTTGTTAAATCAGTGGAATGTCATTAATTGTAATTAATGCTGTCAAACGATTAATCACGATTAATCGCATCCAAAA
>NW_015619515.1:0-1349 GCF_001515605.1 Sinocyclocheilus anshuiensis
ACTGATTGCATAGATACAGTTCTGTGGATCTCATGGCATAGAAATGTTTAATGAAAGTAGTTTAAAAAAGAGACATCTACTGGTCATGAGAACACAACAGTGCAACTATATATTTATTTATTATTATTTATTATGTTCAGATTAACCCACATCAACATTTACAATACAATTTTACTTCAAAGCTCACCATAACATATCAGAGACAAAACTATATAATATATATATGGACATATATCTATTGTCTTTGTAGTGCAATATAATTGAATAAAAAGCTTTAAACAAATGTTTGATAAAGCAAACATCTGACCAAACAAAAATGTCTATAAGGGGCCATATTAGCATTATACATCCTTCATAATCCGTGTTTGTCAGCAATGTTTGAGCAGCTTGCATGCACATAACTGCATGAATTAGTCTAAATTTAACTTGAATGAGGAACAACAAAAAGTTTAACAAAAAATACATTTTTGAAAAAATATAATTTAAAAGAAATTAATTTAGACAATTTGGCTTTAATCACACTTTAGAAGTATTTTTATATTTTAGAAGTATTTTAACTCTTATTCTGTATAAAATAAGGGTATTTAATTGGGGTGGGGGCGGGGGGGGGGAATCCCTCTTAATTTGGGCCCTTTTTCATCTTTATTTTTTATCAAATTGAACACTGATTCAACATTTTTTCAAATGTTTAAACAGGCAGAACAGAAACCCACAGTTATGTTTCTTTCTAATATGAAAAACATGCCAGTTACAGAAGAGTAATGATAAGAAGACATTCAAACCTCAATCGGAGAGAAGGCAAAATGAGCAAACATACTGTAATGGCTATATTGACCAAGTTTACAGTACATAATAAAGGTGCAATTAAGTGATTAAATATTTATTAGACTTTCCGACTCAATAAATAGAAGAACCGTCAAATTAACATTGCTAAACTGTATTACTGCCACACAAAAATCACAATTTAACATTCAACTTAACAAAATAACAATAATGTTAATAATAACAAAATTATTATAAAATAACAATGATTATAACGGAACATTCAACGCTTTATAAGTGAGAGTGAAACCACGTAGCAGAAGTGACATTTATAAGTGGTTATATATGCATAACTGTAACTGTATACAGTTCCAGGTTTTCAAATCAGCTCCAAGAACTGAACTTCAATTCCAGGAGGTATCGGATGCAACACTGGCTTTCCTCATAGATGAGGTACTCACTGTTGAAGAAGGAACTTCCCTGGTACCGCTGTTGTTTTATGGCTTTTCCCTGAGGAACTGCCACCTTTTTACCATCTAACTCAATGAAGACATCTTTTGAGGGATCTGAACAAAAAAAGAAAAAAA
>NW_015619516.1:0-1343 GCF_001515605.1 Sinocyclocheilus anshuiensis
TCATCCCATGGGGGTGCCCCAGCTGCCTTCCCAGCACTACCTTCTGCCAGGCATGGCCGGGTACTCTGGTATGCCCCATCTGGGTAAGAAGCACCCCGATCAAACAGAAACCACACCTGAAGATCTTCTGACCAGCTCCAATCCAAATTTGGAAAAAACAGGAAATCTGTTTTTTTTTTTCTTGGTTTGAAATCATGGCTTTGTTTCAAAATCTAGTGTTCTGCCTGGATAGCAAGGCAGCTTATTTGGTTTTGAAACAGTCTTTTGTTTGTACATTGTTTTAGTGAATGAAGAAATGCTTTTTATCACTAGATATTATCTGTATTTCTGCATGGTCTAATTTTAGTTGTTTGTAATTCATAGGGTGGGAATATTCACACAGCACCACTAACAAGCTAATGTTTTCTTTTTCCTCTGTCTCACCTCACACTTTCTTAATCTAATTTCTACACATGATTTGTCACCTCCACTTTTCCACGGACTGAATGCACTGAATCGTTGTTTTATACAAACACCATTTGCTTCGGGAAAATGTAAATCATAGAAACAATATTTATTTATTCAATCAGTGCAGATTATTTGCAGCCTTATTTATTGGTGTTAAGATTTAAACTTAACTCAAGATTTAAACTATTTTTGCTTTCCTACTCAGGTGTGATGGGCCCAGGAATGAACGGCATGGCAGGAAGTCCTGGTACTGGAAACCATTATGGCATGCAGGTGAAGCACATATTCATGCAGCTTTCAGTAGTGATGCTAAAGCAGAATCTCTGTCTTTACTTTTCTCTTTCTTTGTCCTCTCAGATGGGTGGATATGGGCCAGGACAAGCTCCACCACCATATCCAGGTCAAGGTCAACCAGGCCAGCAGCAGCCAGCTCCGCCTATTTTTGTTGCCCCACCTCCAAAACCTCAGCGTCTTCTGCATTCAGAAGCTTATTTGAAGTACATTGAGGGCCTCAGTGCTGAATCCTCCACTATTAGCAAGTGGGACCAGAGCCTTAAGGGTAAAGATGATTTGCATGTGAATTGCATATGAGAGTTGTTTTATGTATTCCTTTTGAAGTTATATACAGTTACACTACTGTTCAGAAGTTTGAGGTCAGTAATATTGACCCAGATTAATACTTTTATTCAGCAAAGATGCATTAGATTGATCAAAAGTGACAGTAAAGACATAATATAAAAAGTTTTTTGTTTCAAATAAATGCTGCTCTTTTGAACTTGAAAAAAATGTATCATGTTTTTACGAAAATATATAGCACAGATGTTTTCAACATTGATCGTAGTAAGAAATGCTTCTTGAGCACAAAATCAGCATATTAGAATGATTTCTGAAGGATC
>NW_015619517.1:0-1349 GCF_001515605.1 Sinocyclocheilus anshuiensis
TCGCTCAGTCCTGGACGGTCTGTCGGTGGAGATCCAGAGAGAGAGGAAGAAACACAAGAGAGACATGTAAGGATGACAAAAGCACCAATACTTTGCAACCGAGTCTGTTTTCTTGAATGAATGCTTGAAATTACTTCATGCCATTATTTTCACATCAATTATTAATTTTTATATTAATCCTGAACTTTTCAAATAAATGACTTTCCTGTTCAATTGCTATGTTACTTTTTGCCATGGTATCAAAATTGGTATTAAACTCCATGACGTCACTGCTATGAGTTTCGACTGCTGTAATTTCGGCAGTGTGACATCCCTGCATTTAGCCATACAGTGTGTCCATGAAATATGTTTTTTTTTTTGTGTGTAAGAAAACAGAGCAGCCCTCCAGGAAGCCGTGGTTAGTGGAGGCGTCTGCTTTCGGGTCTCTGCCACACGGCAGCAGCTCCTAGGGCTAGGGCTCCTAGGAAACTGTGGTTATTTTCACTAGTTCTCAGGAGAACAAAATCCCCATCTCACTCCGACCATTATTATGTCATGCCTTTCACAAGCTGCTGTCTGTGGCACTCCAGAGGTGACATAAAAACAACTGGTACCACAACTAACCTACTTAAGAGTTCAGCAAAGGAGATGACATGAATATGGCGTAAGATGTTCATGAAGCACAGGAGTAGTTTAGGTAAAAATAAATACATTTATTTACCTTTTTTTTTCCTGTACTAGTCCAATGGTCCTTTAAATTTGCATTCAAATATCTCTATGTCTCCAAACTTTGATGCAAAACACCCTAAATATAACCTCGGATATAAATGAACTGGAATAAATATCCATTTATAGTGTGTCAGAACAATAGTGAGAGTGAAAAATAGAATTTTTCACTGTACTTTTTAATTTAATTAAGCAATTTAAAATACTTGTATATATTTTTTCTGCTTACTATTACATACACCATTACTTTCTCCATACTTAACAAGATAACTATTATAAAAGGTATACGATAACTCCCGTTATCTCCGTCCGGTTTCCTGGCAAAAATATGTATTTTGCTGAGGTGGTCTACTCCCCATGTTCCCACTGTCATCATGTGGATTTCTCAGTTGTCAGGCTTTCTTCTCTTTGGAGAATCTTAAGATCTAAATCATAGATCTGACAAATTCTGGAGACTCTG
The DNA here is from genome assembly GCF_001515605.1 of Sinocyclocheilus anshuiensis. Lineage (NCBI taxonomy): Eukaryota > Metazoa > Chordata > Actinopteri > Cypriniformes > Cyprinidae > Sinocyclocheilus > Sinocyclocheilus anshuiensis. The sequence goes on from NW_015619517.1 coordinate 1,166, forward strand.
GAAACCTGTGCATTCATTTTTACAGAAACTCTGCTTGTTTCAGGACGACTATATGTTTTTTTTCCCTCTCTCTGTTTTGCTTCTTTTCCTTTTTCTGTTATGTGTCTGATCAATTTATGCAGTAAGAGATGTATCATTGTATGCAGGGCTCTACAGTGCGACCATTTCAGTCGCATTTGCGACT
>NW_015619518.1:0-1328 GCF_001515605.1 Sinocyclocheilus anshuiensis
TCTTTATGCACCAAGAGCTTGTAACACTCCAAAGAGAAAGGAATATGACCCCTTTAAGGAGAAAATTAATGGGATTTTACTTCCGGAATCCTAGTGTCTTCCTCTATTATATGTTGAAGTGTAAGTAAGAAATGAAAGGACATAAAATAGCATTTTCTACCTTTTTTCAGGAGGCAGCATCAATCATCTCTCAGCGTTCCATCAATCCCAGAGAGCTGTTCATGCAGAAGGAGAGAAGCTTGGCCAACAGTGCAACACCTTCTTCAGTCAGCCGACCAGGTAAAGAAAACTCCTGTCCAACAATTCATCAAAAGAACTTCTGACAAAACCTCATATATAAAACATGCACAGTCCCAAGCCTTTTATCCCAAAATTCAGAAATTCATGTCTTTTCCCCCAGGTCAGTTGAGAAGCCCATTTTTATCCCAGCAAGCAGTCAGTGCAGAAAACCCTCCCAATGAAAGCAGGTCTCAGCCCCTGTCTCCAGTTCACCCTGCGGCAGCTGCCTCAGTTTCACATATACCAGCTCCAGTCTCTCCTGTGCACGAAACTCCGGCTTTCCCAGTAAAATATGAAGGTGATTAAAAGCAGCGATCCTTTTTATTTCTGTGGTTTGACATTATGTAACAGTTAAGTAATGAGTTGCTTTATTGCTGTCTTTCAGACCCCTTCTCTGATGATCCATTTGTATCTGAACAAGCTGAAGATTCTGAAGATGAATGGGATGGTATGTGTTCTCTCTGTAAAGCTTATTAACGTCAGTCAGTGTTATAATTATGCCTGAAATCTTACTTACTGTGTATCCTGCAGCAGATTCAGGTGAGGAGGGATCGAGCCCTAATGCTGGGAAACAGCAAAGTTATGATGTAAACAACATCTACACGAACATCCCCTCACATGAAAGTCTCTATGAGAACGTTAACCAGGTTGGTTCCTTGTCTTGTCATCCAAAACCTTGCTTCCATGACGTATTAGGACATATTTTTCTGTAGTAATAATAATACTTCAGCTGGGTATAAAATATTATGTACAATAGATTTCAGTGTCACACGAATGGCATTATTTATCATATAATTTGAAGGATTTCCAAACCCATGCTGGTGAGGAAGAGGAGACAGGCGAAAACCAGAACATCTGCGCAAGAGCACTTTATGACTACCAAGCTTGTGAGTGGTGTAGTTCTACTGTATTATCTAAATATTATCTAAGTAATTTATTTTAATTATAAATTAATCATATATAAATATTTTAATTTATTTTATATATACAAATATTCTATATATATATATATATATATATAAAAAATTCAGTAAAGCTAGGCCTGATTA
>NW_015619519.1:0-1341 GCF_001515605.1 Sinocyclocheilus anshuiensis
AATGATGCTGAAAATTATTAAATATAATTAAATATTCCTGAAAATCACAGGAATAAATAATATTTTAAAATATTATTTTAAATTGTATTGTTATATACAAAATAGTATTGTTTTTACTGAATTTCTGATCAAATAATGCAGCCTTGGTCATTTTAATACATTATGCATTAATACATTATGTGTGAATATACACTTTTTAATTTTATATAAGTTCATAAAAATATATATTTTTATTTCATTCATTTTTTTTATTTATTTTATTAAATATATCATCAGTACACTTCAAAACCAAATTTATATTATGTACTTTTTTTTTAATCGTTGTCTATTGCATACCTAAGTTATTTATTTTAGAGGTCTATTCTACTCACTCAACACACACACCTAAAGAAACCCATGATTTAATCAAGCTATCTATCCCATCTCATGTAAGTGATCTCATACTAAAACAGAGGCTGAGTCACATGAGCCTTTGACATAAGCCTAACAGGAAGAGATCAAACATTAGCCCGATACCTTCGACCTTAACATCCCCACACATTTAAACACACACACGTGTAACAGTTTGTGCCCCGGCTCGTCTTTACACACCCGCGGTGAAAGGGGTCTTGTGTTCTCATATTTCAGGTTCTAATCTCTCCTGTATCTGTTAATCTTTACTATCTGAGCCGTGTCTCTGTTGTAGGGGCTTTCCTGTGCTTGACTGCCGTCTCTGTGTCGGCTGTGAGCTGGTCTCCGGCAGCCCCCCGTCTCACCGTCCTGTAAGATGTGGTCAGCAGGGGGGTCCTATAGCATCGCCACCTGTTGTGATAATTATTGACCAAACACATGCTGTACTGAGACAATGGGAGTTGTGCATGCTTACATTAGTCACTTCTAATATTTCGACTGGTCGTCTTGAGTTTTAAAACCACTCAGGTCTGCATAAATGTGCTCTGGGTCTCATTACTCAATGCTTAATACTTAATGCATTGTCTGGGTCTTGGCTTTTGGTCTACATAATTACTTCAACCACAGGTTGAGAATTGGCACGAATTGCATGGCTCTTCATATCAAAATTGACTCATTATTTGAAATAAATGCTGCATTTAATATTATTAATTTGTATATTTTATTAAAATATTTGTGTATATTTTATGTCTATAATAATAATAAAATACTACACCATTTAAACACCAAATTTATTTTAATATTAAATATTACTGGAATAAGAACTGGTGTGATGTGTCTTAATGTACCACAATAATATATTATTATTAATATTATTAATATTTGTTCTTTTGATTTTATATAATCTTTATATAATATATACAGTATATATATATATATATATATATATAT
>NW_015619520.1:0-1336 GCF_001515605.1 Sinocyclocheilus anshuiensis
GCAGCAAATCAGCATATTAGAATGATTTCTGAAGGATCATTGTGATCAATGATGCTGAAAATTCAGCTTTGCATCACAGTTAAAATTACATTTTAAAATATATTAACATAGAAAAGTGTTATTTTAAACTGTAATAATAAATCATAATATTACTGTTTTTAATGTATTTTTGCCCCAAAAATGCAGCCTTGGTAAGCATAAAAAACAACAACTTTTAAATAGTGTACTTTATTTGAATATTATTATTAAGAGAATGTTGGGTTGTAGTATCATTATCTTGTTCCCACTGCTCTCTAAAAGCAATAAGCAGCATGCTACAGTGATTTTACCATGATTAAGAAGGTTTTAGGACAGTATTACCACTCTTTTCCCACGGTAAAATCACTGTAATTAACATAATCAGCATCCAGGACCGAAAGCATCCAGAAGTAATAAATAATTGAGCATGGTACAGTTTGAGTCATCAGATGCTGGGATGTAATTGACCAATAAAATCTGTGCAGTGATGGTCAATTAACCAGTCAAACAGAATGACTCAGCATAAAATGGAAACGTTATTACCTCTCGATTACTATAAATGCACACTCTCTCTCTCCCTCTCTGTACTCTCAGTTTATCATCAGGTAATTAGTATATTCATTAACTCCAGCCAGAGATGAGCCTTGATCATTTAATTTTCCCTCCATGAGTTCTTAATATGGCGTTGCCTTTATAATTAATATGATTTATGCTCAGCCAGTGTAATTTCCTTTCAGCGCCTCTCTTTCTCTTTTTTTCATTATACGTTTTTTTTTCTTTTTCATTTCTACGCCATGTACAAAATAGGCGTTGTGCCACCTGGTTGATTAGTTCTAACACTAGGCCTGTATCAATCACATGTAGATCACATGACCACAAACTGTATCCTGGGTTTTACCATGTCATTTGTTTAACTCAACTAAGGCAAGTGTTTTGAAATGCACACAAAGGATGTATGGGGGATTCAACTCACAATACATTTCAAGAGATTTTAGAACTAAATAAGCTTTAAAAATACATGCACATATATGTGATAAAATTGCACATTTTAATAAAAAGAAACACTTTTCAGTTTTGAAAGAAATACCATTAAAACTAGGATTTTTTATTTAGTTGAAAGAGGCTGCACTTCTTTGATCAAAAATACAGTAAAAACAGCAATATTATGAAATTTTATTACAATTAAAAAAAAAACTATTTTCCTATTTAAATATATTTTCAAATGTAATTTATTCCTGTGAGCAAAGCTGCATTTTCAGCATCATTACTCCAGTTGATCCTTCAGAAATCATTCTGATATGCTGATTTGCTGCTCAAG
>NW_015619521.1:0-1342 GCF_001515605.1 Sinocyclocheilus anshuiensis
AAAAAAAAAAAAAATCTTACTGACCCCATACTTTTGAATTGTAGTGTAATATATCTTTTAATATTTGCAAAACTGTCAGTGTTCAAATACCAGAAACATCAAGGAATCTTTCCACGTATGGAAGATAATTTAATAAAACCTCGATATATCTACCTATCTATAGTCGGTCTAAATCTTTCTAGTTATGCTCAGCGCTACAACATTTAGCTAAAAAACTGCTCTTTGTGGGGGTGATTCTTATTAAATGATAATAGGAATTTGTAAGCAGTAATCAGGAACAATAGGAAATATATATTGGGAATTCACTTGTTAGAAGGTGTGGTAGCCCCAAACTATTGTTATGGAATGTAGATAAGCAAGACTATTTTTCAGTAAATGAATATGTCCCTGACAATCTTGAAATGCACCTACATTGCGGTTAAATCCACTTTCATGAGGTTTTGATTCCAAGTAAGTGGAATAATTAACTTCCTATTCACAGATGTCAGTATTTGGGCTTGAACACTCAGGTTTCACTGAGCATATGGCAGTAGTCAGTCTGTCTGTTAAGGTGGCATTTGTTTGAACCGAAGCAATATAGATAACCTGACAAGGCATGCCAACTACCAGCATGCAGTGCAGTACGTGTGGTGTCAATGTGACCCTGAGTGCTTGTGAAATGGCATGATAGTAAAGGACTGGGGACCACTAGCCAATATTAACAAGTACTTGACTGTTTTTCTTGAAAGAAGTGTATATAACCAGCGTGTTTTAGGTGTATTAGGCAAATTTTACAGAAATGCTAAGGGGATATATACTGATTCTACATTAACAAGCCAGTACAGGAAGTTTTCACATATGTGCAGGAAATTGTGTGTTCCTATTGGGTCAAAGTGTTTGAGTTGACTTTGTTTACCTGCCATTGTTTCAAAGTGGAGATGTTATCGACTCCGTAGTTTTTCTTCGATGTTTGTGTAGGACTCTTTATGTCTCAGCCGTTGGTTATTTTTCTTTTAATCCTGAAGACATAATAAAGTTACTTGAGGTTTAATTGTTGAGAATACTGATCAAAAGCACAATTTCTCTTCTCTTCATCCTCCAAAACACACAAACACTCTCTGAACTAACATAAAGGAACTGTGGGAACATACACTACCATTCAAATGATTATTCACTTTAAAAATGACAATACAGACACTTATTATGTTATAATGTTCTTTGAACTTTCTATTCACCGACATTGTCACGGTTTGTCAAGGAAAGTTGTTGAAAACAGTTTAATAAGAAATGTTTCAGGAGCAGCAAATCAGCATTTTAGGCTGATTTCTGAAGGATCATGTGACACTGAAGACTGGAGTAATGA
>NW_015619522.1:0-1350 GCF_001515605.1 Sinocyclocheilus anshuiensis
CTGGGCGACCCCCAACACGTTCGCTACATTCTATAGCCTTCGTGTTGAGCCGATATCTTCGAGTGTTCTCACCTCAAACGGGTAGAAGGCCCTGGTTTATTGTCAGCTTGCTATGTCAAAAATGTGATATTTGCTCCAGAGTGTCTGTACTGTAGACCCTGTTGAGCTCCTCCATCACCCTCGGCAGCCAGACATGGCGGAGCGTCTGGTGCCAGGCCTTCACTTAAAGCATCCGTGAGAACTGGTAGAAGGCTGGGTGCCATATATAGTGACCCTGAAGGGATCCCATTTGTGTATTCTTTCACGGTATAGTTATAAGCCGTGTTTCCCCGTCAGACGTTCTCTGCCATCCATGCAAACACCTCTAATATCTTCCATATGTAGAGAGACCCTATGGGGTTAATCCATATGCGTAACTACCACCTGAAACCTCCTTCAGGAAGGATGGGGCTTCAGCAACGTCCCTTTTCCAGTGGAACGGGTATGTTTTCCCAGTGTTATCCAAATCTCACTGAGTGGGTAGTGCAGAGACAACAGTGACTGGCCTTTCTGGTGTGAGCCCTGGCCTATACTCTAAAATAGGGGCGCAGGAGGCTCGCACAGAACACCGTGGCGCTTGGGTAGGGATTCCCAATTCGTCTGTGATCGACGTGACGTCAAAAGTGACCGACTGAAAGGGAACATCTCATTTACGTATGTAACCCTCATTCCCTGAAAGAGGGAATGAAGACGTCCCATCCCGTCGCCACAGTTGCTGTACTACAGCTGAGTTGCTGAGTTGCCGGGTCACCGGCTCAAATCCTTAGCGAAAACCTGAGTATGTGTTGCACCTGCTGCCTATTTATACTTGCACTGTAATCAGTGGCAGCTGCATGCACTCAAAAGTAGATTGGTCTCTCTGGCAAGATTCCCAATTCGTCGGTCATCAACGTGACTTTCTCCTCTTGGCAATCTCCCTTCCCTGCAAAAGTACAAGACTCAGTTACACAGCAGTTAAGTTCCGGATTTACCCAATACCATCTCCTTACCTCTTATCATTGCTTGTCTCTTCTCTCCACCTTCAAATCCTAAATGAGAATCCATTCTACACATTTGCAAATCATTTAATGTATCGACCAACAAAGTGTTGACGTGATGTAAATAAAATATTTTGTATGTGCTGTAATCAACTTAATTTACTATCATATAATAGGGGTGTGAACCTACACTGGCCTCACGGTTCAGTTCGATTACGATTATCATGTCATCAATTCAGTTCAATTCGATGTCACCACTGCATCCTCAATTTTCTATTTTACTTCATAAGTATACAATTTTGTCAATAAATACAAGCAGTCAGATATATGAACT
>NW_015619523.1:0-1350 GCF_001515605.1 Sinocyclocheilus anshuiensis
AAGTTATCAAGGATGGAGAAATCCAACAACCCATGGAGTGGGTGGGACATCAAAGTTTTTATCTATGAAAATGATAACAGAAAACAGAGAAGCAATGGCTTTATTCTTTCACTACACTGCTACATTTGTATCCCGTCAGAGGATGTTTCTTGTAGACTTTTAGAGAAGACAACCTTTTTACAGTTTCGCTTTAATTTGTCTTTTAACAGTGTCCAATAATTAATGTCCAATTATTAATTTCATAGCTAGGATTTGATGTATCCTAAATACATAATTTTTTGTACATTTGGACATTTTTTGACAAATACATCTGGATTGGAGAAATGTAAAACACATTGCACAATACAAATATTCTATTTACAAGTAACATTTACCTTGATTTACGCGTGATTTATGATTTAGGATATTTTAGTGGGTCTTGGACATTTGAAAAATAGCAAAAAAGCAATTATATAATTTTCAAGCATTTTTTCCCCCAAACTATATTTTTTCTAAGCAAGCATTCATTTTTTTTTTAATTATGCATTGACACATTGTGTTTATTTTGATCTTCATTTAACAAAAAGGACAAAATGAAATGTTAACCCGCTTCCTCATTTTCCCACACTGCTGTTTGACATACAAATGGGGAAACATTTTGTACCACTTATGTAAAGTCGTGATTGTAGATTCCAATAATATAGACAGAATCTCTTTGCTTTCATCCTGCCTCCAGAAGTAATGAAAGAGGTCATGTCTGATGCACAGACCTCTGGAAACGACTGCAAAAAAGAGAATGTAACGTTAAAAGACTTCATAAATCAAAACTGAAGCATGTTTACATCTAAACATGGCTCTTTCGCTGAGCTCAGCTGCTGGATGGCTAGATTATTTCTTCAGATGCAAAAATGAGGCATAATAGGAAAAACTAGCATTATTAAGGATATTAAGGGGATATTCTACATCCACTAGTTCGACCTAATAATGTGCATTCAGTGTGTTCCTCATTCTGTTCATTTGCTCTGTTTGCTTTGGCCTGGCTATTACTGAAGGAAAATGATATTTTTTCCCCCCACAAGGCCGAAGGTGGCCTGTATACTCGTGTGCTCTCGGCTCAGGCCAGTGAGATGTGAGAGACACTGCCTCTCTTGTTCTGCCTGTCTCTGTGTTACCAGAGGTCATGGGATGAGTCGCACATGAAGGCAATGCGTAGAAGCAATGCGGAAGACCTTTACAGCCTCTGCAGGTGGATAAATACCACACAAAAGTCATGACGGAAAGATGTGTGTGTTTGTGTTGTAGTCTGCTTCAGACCATAGAGCACCATCAGAAACGTCTCGGTTACGTATGGTAACCCTCGTTCCCTGAAGG
>NW_015619524.1:0-1351 GCF_001515605.1 Sinocyclocheilus anshuiensis
TTAATTGCAATTAAATGAAAATGTATTATAGTTTAAATTTATATTTAATGCAGTTAGTTGAACTTTAGAGTGATTTTGACCCACTTACATAGGACTTAAGTACACTTTATATGTAATTTCTAGAAGTTATATGTATATTTTAAGTTATATGTAACTTCAGTTCAGACTACATTTACTGTAATGTTAATTGTCAATGTTTACTCATTTGATCAAATTGAGTATTGATTTAAAAATAGAATAGAAATTGTATTTTTTTATATACATAATTAAGAGAGGTATCGGTATCAGTATCGGTATCTGGGATTTTTGCTTTCATTTATAGTACTTATTTAAAGGATGCCATTATACAGATATTTAAAATATTAATATTTAATTATATTATAATATAAACGTTTTTTAATATAAAATTTTTATAATATAAAAATGTTTGTTTCTACATTAATTTGGAGGTTCAGTGTGAAAATATATTTATGATTACAAATTTTAATCGTAGATGCAATGAATCACAATTACAAAAAAATGTGCAATAAATTAGTTTTTTTATTGATTGACAGCACTAGTAATTTCTTAATTACTTGGTTAAAGTGCACTGAATTAATGGTACACTAAAACACCGTCTACTTTAATATCATATCAATTGAAAAGATTATTAAAACATAATTTAAAATGCACTTTAAAATAACACTTTTATTTCATTAATATTATATTTTCTGCAAGTGCAGTCTTGTGCAAAGGTAAATGTGACCTCACTTTAAAATAGGGCATTATGAAGGGAACATTTCTCGCTGTATGCATGCAGCAGGTGATGTGATGAGAAGTTTTCCCCAGCCGCTGATTTCACTAATGATTGTGATGTGGATTTGGCCGTGGGATCGTGCAGCAGCAGTTTGGGATGGTTTTATCCCGGAGCAGCAATTCAAAGCCGTCTGCTTTGCCAATATACGCTATTAGGATATTAAAATTTCAGCTGAGGGAAATCTTGCATTCCTGTGAGTCTGCTTAACAGCGCTTTAGATCCGCACTCGGCTTTACCGTCACAGGTGTTAATGGACTCCCATTCTTTATCTAGAAGATTGCAAATTAAAGTGCATTTAAGTTCCTGGCAGATTATTTTTTTCAACGCTGACTTAACATCCACTACTAAGTGCTCCTCACGGGAGACCAAGATAACCATGCGGTACTCTAATAAACATAAATATATGCAGGTAAATCAGTTCATTTTAAATTTCACTTTAGCTATAGTGTACCGATACTGATACCGATACTCTGTAGGAACTATGTGCAGAGGTTCATAATTCACACTATAATGTACTTAATTGATGTATTATATTATACTGTATATTAATATATA
>NW_015619525.1:0-1351 GCF_001515605.1 Sinocyclocheilus anshuiensis
ATTAATGCAGCATGGTGAACATTAGAGACATTCCAAAAATCATACACACCACCCTTTTGAACGGTATAGTGTATGTACTCATATTTCACCTCAAAATTAAAAACTAAAATTAGCAATTGCATTTTGCATAAAGAAATTAAATTCAGAATCACCACTGAAAATGATATAATAAATATAACTGAAAATAAATAAATAGCAGTAACAAGAATTTGAATATTGATGATTCAAAGTGTATCATTTATAGCTATTTTATATATATAATATTTTTATGTACTGATTTAAAATATATAATATCAGATAAACGTATAATAATCTAATTCTGTTGTGAAATATGACTTGCACATGTTTTTTTTTTTGGTAAGAAATTGAAATTTTTTAAATATGATATATACAGTATATATATATATATATACACACACACAATTGAAATGTATTGCAGACATGAATATGGGCATTTATAATGTACAAACTTTGTGAACTTATATATGTATAATGTACAACTTTGAGAAATCATATTTACATATTTCATCACATTATACTAACTGAAAGAGTGGCTTTGAGGGTGTTCTGAGTAAGTTTCTCCGGCCGTATCGTTTTCCACCGCCGGGCTGAGCACAGAGTTATTTAAAGTTAACTGCAAGAGCCCAAAGCTGTACTGATGGCCCCTAAGTTTCCTGGCACAGGGAGTTCAAACAGCAGCTCCTCTAGGCCAGAGCTCTGAGAAAATAGTAACGTCTAATTACACATTAGCACATACATGTTTCCCATTCGGAGTGGAAAAGTCACGTGCGATGCAGACCCCAGCTGATGAAATAAGTCAACAATACAGCCTGTCTCTCAAATTCAAGGACTAAACTCTGTTTGTGTCACTAAGTGATGTGTGTTAGCTAGAATGAGTGCTGTGGAGAGGGCATGACTGTTTACTGAATCACGAATGAAGGGCATTTGAATGGAAAATACTGAATGTAACAGTCTGACTTTTCTGTTATGATGCGGTAAACTGGAACACATTCATTTAACATATACCCTAATAGCAGAGTGTCATTTGCAGTGAGATGCTAGGTTGATCATGTACATAGTGTTTATTAAAGGCTGCAGATCAAGTAACTAAATAAATTAACATTAAATATTGATTTGAGTAATTATTGTATTCCCTTATTTGGACCATGAGAACATCTACTACATGTAGGGGAACAAATTTTTTTGTTTTTTTTTGCCACAGAACTCATGTTTATGGAAGCCATTTACTATGGAAGGCCGTTTCCGCCACTGAATAAAAAATTTAAAAAAGGTAATTGTGACTTTCTATCTCACAATTCTGACTTTTTTTCACAGAATTGTGAGATATAAA
>NW_015619526.1:0-1349 GCF_001515605.1 Sinocyclocheilus anshuiensis
TACTTGATTACTGGAAATGGACTTGTTTTGGCACTTTATGAAGATTGCTGGAACGTATTTCTCTTTGTATATCATGCAACTATCATTGGAATAAAGAAATGTAAAGGGTAATATCAGCTTTTAGTCAATAAAATGGGATTTATCTCAATTTATCTCAAATAAAACAGATAAATCCCTGATGATACGAGCGTGTTTTAATGACGGATTCGGCTTTGTGAGCCTCTAAGCGCCCCTTGGAGGAAGACTCTGTCACATAAAGGGAAAACATTGCAATAAAGCCTGTCCCAATGTATAAGCACGGCCATAAACGCATAAAAAGCGCCTGCGTGGCACCAGAAAAACAGGACAGAAGCGCTGTTTGTACAGTAAAAGCCAGATTCCCCACTGAGCCTCGTTCATGTCTAATGATAACTTCAGGCCCTGTGTAGACAGACATACACATGACTAACAGCATTTGTGTATAACATCATATTAATAATGATATTTGTCCAATAAATCCGTTTAGGATTGTACTTTGGCCATTAATTGTAAAACTAAACGATTAGGTAGTGTAATAGTGTAATGTAATGCTATAATGCAAATTTTGATTCATTAAGCAATCAAATATATTTCTATCCAATGCTTTTACTCAACAAGGACACATTACATTTATTGAAAATGACAGTAATCAGCATATTCGAATGATTTCTGAAGGATCGTGAAGACTGGAGTAATGATGCTGAAAATCCAGCTTTGAACAGAGGAATAAATTACATTTTAACATATAAAACAAGTCTTGGTGAGCATATAAAGCTTTCAAAGTGATTAAAAAATCTGACTGACCCCCATTACCCCACATTATTATAACAAACTCGTATAAAATCATATTTGACAACTGATTTTTCACAGAACACAGTCACTTACACCAAAACAAACAGTAAACGACCTAAAGAGTTTTAAGTTAGTGAACAACATTATTACTTGTTTAATATTTAACAATGAAGTCAAGTCATCTGCTATAAGGTTAAAGTCCTGTGAAATGATTATAAATCTATAAACAGCTGTTGATATAACCAACTGTGGTTCCTTGAATTGTTTATAGCAAGGCATAACTGATATGAAGGGAATACAGCAATACTGATAACGTATTTTCATCCAGTGTTCTCCAGAAAGTCATCAGATGATGCTATTCTGAATTTATAATCAAATTAAAAAAGGGATATTTTCAGATGCCACTGTAAAGAGAAAAGCAGGTGTGATATGTATTTCCCAGCCCTATAGCGTGTAACAGCACCAGAACAGAAAGACTCAGCAGCTCTTATAGTGTACACTGTAAAAAAAAAAAAATCTGTGACATTTACGGTAAAATA
>NW_015619527.1:0-1351 GCF_001515605.1 Sinocyclocheilus anshuiensis
ACACACACACACACACGTACTTGAATATGTGTACAGATCAAATTATATGGGAAAACTTTCCACTTAGAAGTTAATTAGTGGTTCTCGACCAGGGGGTCAGGGCCCACTAGGGGGCCTCAGCGCACTTCCAAGAGGACAACAGGATTACTTTGTTTTTGCTTAATGATTTAAGACAAAACAAACATTTAAAAAGTGATTTCTAAACCTGAAAAAATCATGTAAATTAATAGAATTTTATAACTCCATGGGAATTTTTATGAAGAATATACAATAGTCTAGTTATTCCAAGCTCTAAAAGCTTTAAATGAATATTTTACTCAAAAAAGTGTCATTATTTCCCTATTAGGTAGAGAAATACATAATGGTAAGGGAAATGCCATTACACACCCTTACCTATTTACTTTCTTTTATTTGTGGAACAAACAAATGTGTATTTTTTAAGAATTTTGTGGCCACTTCTTTGCATATAATGAATGTGAATGGGGACTGGGGCTCTTTCCACCATAAGAGAATCATAAAAAGTACTCCATATGACTCTTGGAACTATATTCCAAGTCTTGGTGATGAACAGATCAAAAATCATTATTCACTGATAATCTTCCCCTCTGTCAAAGCTCTAAAAATGGACTAATGAATGCGATAAAATGCCATTGATGTCAGTGCAGCTTTGTTTGCCTTATATTATTTGCCATATTGCTTCAGAATAGTCAAATGGACCACCTTTATGATCCTTAAAAAGTACTGTGGTGTTTTTAAGTCATTTTAGATCTTGACAGCACCAGTCCCCATTTACTTTCATTATATGTTACACAGCAGCCATTATATTGTTCAAAAATTCACCTTCTGTGTTCTGTGAAAAAAAAAAAGTCATTTGGATTTAAACCAGTGGATCTGGAGAATTATCATTAGAATTTCATTAAATCATTTGATATTACAAGTGATATAAAAACAAAAACAAAATGATATTATGCATTTTTGGGGTACATTTTTTGTGAGCTGTTTTTATGACTGCTTTAGTGACCTGATGACTTTTCTCTTCATCACTACAGTTGTACATGTACCAGCTCTTCAGGAGTCTGGCCTATATCCATTCCTTTGGGATCTGCCATCGGGACATCAAACCGCAGAATCTTCTGCTGGACCCAGACACGGCCGTGCTCAAACTCTGTGACTTTGGCAGGTCAGTTGGCAATCTCTTGATAGCCAGTTCATAGGAGACAAAGGCTTTTCTGATAACCTTTCAATGGTCTATTGCGGCCCCAGTGGATCTGTGAACTGAAAGCAGCGCTTTACTGCGTTTAACCTGATAATCCCATATTACACCTCACCAGAGGCCTCCAGATGGTCTCGC
>NW_015619528.1:0-1348 GCF_001515605.1 Sinocyclocheilus anshuiensis
ATTAGAATGATTTCTGAAGGATCATGTGACACTGGAGTAATGGCTTTTGAAAATTCAGCTTTGCTATCACAGGAATAAAATAATTTTTTAAATATATTACAATGGAAATTTTTTTTTTATTGTTTTTCTGTATTTTGTATTAAATAAATGCACCCTTGGTGAGCAAAAGAGACTTCTTTCAACAACAGTAAAAAAAAAATGTACCAACCCCAAACTTTTGAATGGTAGAATGCATATGTTCTACAGTGACGTCTTAACTTTTTTATGGATCTTTATAAGGCGAAAGTGAGTAAAACTCTCAGGGTGGGTAATTATTTTCAGGATGGCACCGTGAGCATGGATGGAACATCTAAGAAAGGTGATGAGGAAGATGGTAAAAAGAAACAGAAACGAGTGCCTGTTGGGAAGAAGATTTACTATTTCTATAATGCTCCATTTACAAAGTTCTGGTTCAATACGGTATGTGACACTTAAAAAAATACATCAAAGTCAAAACACACCATCAAAAATCTAAATTATGTTATAGCACACATTTTTTAAAAAACATAATAATTATCTACTCAGACTGCCTACCTGGTATACCTGATGTTGTATAATTACATCATCCTGGTGAAAATGGAGAGATGGCCATCATTGCAGGAATGGATTGTCATCTCCTACATCATCACTCTTGGACTAGAGAAAGTTCGACAGGTGAAGTACACAAACAAAAATGTGTTGCTATATTGTTATTTTTATGTGTTTTTCCTTCATTGGACACATGTGCTTGTGTGTAGATCCTGATGTCAGAACCAGGAAAGCTGAAACAGAAGATAAACGTATGGCTTGAGGAGTACTGGAACATCACTGACCTGGCTGCCATCACCATGTTTCTCATGGGACTGTTACTGAGATTGCAGAATGAGCCTTACATGGGCTACGGACGTGTCATCTACTGTGTAGACATCATCTTCTGGTACATTCGTGTCCTCGACATCTTTGGAGTTAACAAGTATTTGGGACCGTATGTCATGATGATTGGCAAAATGGTGAGAACTAACAGAAAAAAACATATATATTAATGGCTCAAAAGCTTTTGTATTCTCTTTTCCGAACAATAATTATATTTTTATGTGTGTGTGCGCAGATGATTGACATGCTGTACTTTGTGGTGATCATGCTGGTGGTTCTCATGAGTTTCGGCGTGGCACGTCAGGCCATCCTGCACCCGGACGAGGAGCCGACGTGGCGTCTGGCGAGGAATATCTTCTACATGCCCTACTGGATGATCTATGGAGAAGTGTTTGCTGACTCGATAGACCGTAAGACTAGAATTCATAGTAAGATTCTGTTTCCTGATTCATGTGTG
>NW_015619529.1:0-1346 GCF_001515605.1 Sinocyclocheilus anshuiensis
TTAAGGGGGTCTGAATACTTTCCGTACCCACTGTATATACATGCTACGCTGCTTTTATGCCACATGCTATGCTAATCAACCAATAAACTCCCAAGATTATGAGGTTGTGCCTTTTATGTCAAACGATTTCAGACAATCAAATAGATGCATCACTGGATGACTCTCACAGATGTGCATATTTTGTAATGGACCAGTGACCCTTTCTACTTCAACCCATCACATGTGTCCAGGATGGCCTGATTGGGTTTCACAACCCAGGGCCCGTATCCACTGCCGGGCTCTGTGGATAGCACGTTCCCGGATCTCCTGGAGCTCTGCGAGGGATCGGAATTCCAGTTGAGTGGAATTTTGGCAAGATCGATGGTCGGATGATCTAAAGGAGTGCCGGTAAGCAGCCCACACCCACCCTGCTCTGGAGTCGCGCTTCTCCCGTAAAGGGTTTTCTCCGTCTCTGATGGTTCTCGCACCACGCTGCTGTAGCATTCCTGGGACTTTTACAGCTTTCAGCTGGACGGGTTTATTGAGGGTATCATCCTCTCCCGTTGAGTTTGATCCCACAGTGATGCCATCACGACCACTGCCTTAAACACTGTGGTGGGGCCATAGTGTCTGTGTGTGGGTGTGACAAGGACAGAGTGAGAAAATCACTTTATAATCACTTTTCAGTGTCTAAGGAAGTGTTTATGTGTTGTACATGTGTGTGCTCATGCATTTAACATGTGTGGACCTGATAATGTTGCTTCAAATTCACAACAGCATTTGTAATATCAATACCTTCAGAGAACTACAAATCAAATGCACCATATGACACAAACAGACCATGTAATTAGAAACCACGGCAGTATTAGTGTCAAATTTTTACTTAAATTTCCAGAACTTTCTTTTATAGGATTCAGAGGCCTTATTTCGTAATATTGAAAGACTCATCAAACCATTCCCCTATTGTGAGGATTCAAAGAAGAAAGCCACAGAGCTGAACTTCACGCCCAGCTTCTGGATCTTTAATAGGCTGAAGAAACACCACCGTAGCCCAGCAGAGAGAAGCGCTTCTGGGGAGCGACAGCAGGAAAGGTCCTACTGTTACAACAAAAAGCAGTGAAGAAGAAAGTAGACTTTCTCATTGCTAACAACCTTTAATATTTAAAGAAAAAAAGTATCAAAGATTGGCTATATTATAATTATGCTGTCAATTTTGATTCAACTCTTCATTCAGATCCAATACATAGCCTATTATCATCATTTTTGATAGTCTGCAGAATATGTGAGTAAGTAAATAAATAATAAATCACTAGCTTTGTGTGAGAAATTTAAAGGGGTCATATGATGCGATTTCAAGTTTTCCTTTC